>NC_141007.1:76844060-76996917 GCF_052327205.1 Somniosus microcephalus
GCTGCAGAGGTGGTCCCTTTTCCTAGGGGCACACCAATATGACATCGACTACAAAGGAACTAAACAGCATGGGAATGCTGATGGATTGTCGCGCCTACCGTTGCCGACGGTGGAAGAAGAACTGGCAGTGGATCCAGTGGAGTTATTCCACTCGACTATAGTCGAATGTCTCCCTGTGACGAATGCAAACATAGAAAAGGAAACACGAAATGACCCGACACTCTCCTGGGTCTATGATTTAACGGTGAAGGGATGGCCAGCACATGGCAAACCACTGCTGCCAGCATTCTCGCCGAGAAGAGAACAGCTGTCAGTGTGCAGAGGAACCTTGATGTGTGGATCCAGAGTAGTAATTCCACCCAAATTGAAGGATAGAGTGCTCAATGAGCTTCATGAGGGTCATCTGGGAGGGGTAAAAATGAAGAACTTAGCCAGAGCGTTTGTGTGGTGGCCGGGAATCGATAGAGAAATCGAAGAGATGACCAAGAGCTGTACAGGATGCCAGAAGGTCCAAAACGCCCCACCACAAGCCTCTCTACATCCACGGGAGTGGCCCTCATCTCCATGGCAAAGGGTGCACATTGATTTTGCTGGTCCCTTTATGGACTCAATGTTTTTAATTGTGGTGGATGCACATTCAAAGTGGCCAGAGGTAATAAAAATGTCCTCAACCACCACAGAAAAAACTATCACAGTCTTACGAACCATATTCGCCAGGAATGGGCTGCCTGAACAGATTTGCTCTGACAATGGACCACAGTTTGTGTCTGGAGAGTTCCGGAGGTTCTTAAAGAACAATGGTGTTAAGCATTACACATCCGCCCCATATCATCCAGCCACTAATGGATTGGCCGAGAGGTTTGTTCAAACATTCAAGAAGGCTATCAAGGCAATGTGTAATGAAGACATACCCCTACAACACAAGGTGGATAACTTCTTGTTTGCCTACCGTAATGCGACACATGCGGTTACCAACCAAACTCCAGCCATGATGTTCTTCAATCGAAGACTACGATGCCGCTTGGATTTGGTTAAGCCAAACGTCAGAAGAGATGTGGAGAACAGGCAGTTTCAGAATATGAATGAAAGGCCGACCAGGAGTTTTAAGATAGGTCAACCAGTTTTGGCCCGGGACTACCGCACAGAGAAATGGCAGCCAGGAATGATCTGTACATGGCAAGGACCTCTAATGTATACCGTGGATGTTGGAGAGAGCATTGTAAGACGCCATGCTGACCAGATTCTAGAGTCACTGGAAAACGTCAACTCCACACCACGATCTGATACACCTGGCGATGAAACCGAAGTACCAATTGCATCTACCGCAGAATCGGTGATATTGGAAGCAGACGAACCAAACAATGACATTGATCCCAACTCAACCTTGCCAGAAGAACCTGATATCCCAAAGAGGCGTTATCCAGACAGAATCAGGAAGTCTCCTCAAAGACTGAACTTATAATTGCTTAACTTCAACCAATGTATCTAGCAACCGTAATTGTAATTGTAATTAGTTATTATTTAGTTGTTAAATGAATGTTATGTACTGTTTATCTAAAAGGGGAGGAATTGTTGTGTATGTACCTTTAAGGGAATAACTGGTCTCAGACTGCAGTACTGGCAGTGACCACCCCTGTATAAAAGGCCCTAGCAGGCTTCTGTAGTTTCAGTTTCCAGGTTGTCTCCATTCAGTAAAGACTTGTTATAATCATCTCCTGCAGTCCGTGTCTCAATTATACACGGACATAATACCCTCTATGGCAAGTATTTCCTTCCTTACGTAAGGAGACCAAAACTGTACACAATACTCCAGGTGTGGTCTCACCAGGGCCCCATATAATTTACTCTTATACTCCAATCCTTTTGTAATAAAGGCTAAAACACCATTTGCTTTCCTAATTGCTTGCTGTACCTGCATGTTAACTTCCAGTGATTCATGTACAAGGACACCCAGGTCCCTCTGAATAACATTTCCATATTGCTCACCATTTAAAAAATAAAATCTGCTTTTCTATTTTTCCTACCAAAGTGGATAACATCACACTTCTCCATGTTATATTTCATCTGCCATGTTCTTGCCCACTCACTTAACCTGTCTGTATCCCTTTGCAGGCTCTTTGCGTCCTCCTCACAACTTACATTCCCACCTAGTTTGTATTGTCAGCAAACTTGGATACATTACACTAGGTCCCCTCGTCTAAATCATTGATACAGATTGTATATACTGCACTAGTTACAGCCTGCCAACCCAAAAATGACCCATTTAATCCTGCTCTCTGATTTCTGTCCGTTAACCAGTCCTCAATACATGCTAATATATTACCCCCAACCCCATGAGCCCTAATATTGTGTAATAATCTCTTGCATGGCAGCTCATCAAATGCTTTTTAAAAATCCAAATGCACAACGTGCTGCTGATGGAGCAGTGGACACAATCCAACCCACATTTGCTGTGAGTTCATATCCACAAAGTGCCTTATGCAGTTTTTTAACACCTTACCTCCAATTAGCATGTGTGAGATACTGTAGAAGTAAATTTTGAGGTTCTACTATGGTTATGTTGGCTGGGCCCAGTGTGTGGAGTGGGTTTCACCTCTTACTTTTCTCTCTCAGTCATTGTTGCTTCTCAGTTATTGGTTTTACAGTTTACTGCTATTTTAAATACCTAGTAAGGCAGGGGACAGGATCTACAAGAAACGTAACCAGCCTAATTATAAACAAAACAGGAAAAGAGAGCATAGGAAAGAATAAAGTAAGGGAGGACATTGATGGCAAGGGAATAAATAGAGTCATAGAACAGGAGTCTAAAAAGATGGTTAAACATAAAGTGAGAGGAAATCCTATTAAAAATGAGTTATATTGTCTGTACAGCAATGCACACCGTGTCTGTAATAAAACAGGGGAGCTGGAGGCAATCATGCGTTGAGAGGAACCAGACACAGTAGGAATTACTGAGACATGGCTGGAGAAAAATCAGGACTGTGAGTTAAACGTGAGAACATGAGAAATAGGAGCAGGAGTCAGCCATTTGGCCCCTCGACCCTGCTCCGCCATTAAATAAGATCATGGCTGATCTCTTACCTCATCTCCACTTTCCTGTACTATCTCCATATCCCTTGATTCCTTTAATATTCAAAAATCTATCTTGAATATTCTCAACGACTGAGCCTCCACAGCCCTCTACGGTAGAGAATTCCAAAGATTCACCACTCTCTGAGTGAAGAAATTTCTCCTCACCTCAGTCCTAAATGACCGACCCCTTAATCTGAGACTATGTCCCCTGGTTCTAGACTCCCCAGCCAAGGGAAATATCCTCCCTGCATCTACCCTGTCAAGCACTTAAGAATTTTGTATGTTTCAATGAGATCACCTCTCATTCTTCTAAACTCTAGAGAATATAGGCCTAGTCTCCTCAATCTCTCCTCATAGGACAATCCCCCCATCCCAGGAACCAGTCTGGTGAACCTTCATTGCACTCCCTCTATGGCAAGTATATCCTTCCTTAGGTAAGGAGACCAAAGCTGTACACAATACTCCAGGTGTGGTCTCACCAGGGCCCTATATAATTGCAGTAATGCTTCTTTACTCTTATACTCAAATCCTCTTGTAATAAAGGCCAACATACCATTTGCTTTCCTAATTGCTTGCTGTACCTGCATGTTAACTTTCAGTGATTCGTGTACAAGGACACCCAGGTCCCTCTGCACACCAACATTTCCCAATCTCTCATCATTTAAAATATACTTTGCTTTTCTATTTTTCCTACCAAAATGGTTAACTTCACATTTCTCCACATTATATTCCATTTGCCATGTTCTTGCCCACTCACTTAGCCTGTCTATATCCCCTTGAAGCCTCCTTGCATCCTCCTCACAACTTACATTCCCACCCAGCTTTGTATCATCAGCAAACTTGGATATATTACATTTGGCCCCCTCATCCAAATCATTGATATAGATTGTGAATAGCTGAGGCCCAAGCACTGATCCTTGCGGTACCCCACTAGTTACAGCCTGCCAACCCGATAATGACCCATTTATTCCTACTCTCTGTTTTCTGTCCGTTAACCAATCCTCAATCCATGCTAGTATATTACCCCCAATCCCATGAGCCCTAATTTTGTTTAATAACCTCTTGTGTGGCACCTTATCGAATGCCTTCTGAAAATCCAAATACATCATATCCACTGGTTCCCCCTTATCTATTCTGCTAGTTACAACCTCAAAAAACTAACAGATTTTTCACACGATTTCCCTTTCATAAATCCGTGTTGACTCTGCCCAATCCTATTATTATTTTCTAAGTGCCCTGTTACCACATCCTTAATAATAGATTCTAGCATTTTCCCTACTACTGATGTCAGGCGAACTGGTCTGTAGTTCCCCGTTTTCTCTCTCCCTCCTTTCTTAAATAGTGGGGTTACATTTGCAGGAACCATTCTAGAATCTATGGAATTTTGGAAGATGACAACCAATGCATCCATTATCTTATAGCCACCTCTTTCAAAACCCTAGGATGCAGGTCACCAGGCCCAGGGGATTTATCGGCTTTCAGTCCCATTAATTTCACCAGTACTGTACCATTTTTTTTTACTAATACTAATTTCTTTCAGTTCCTCATTCTCGCTAGACCCTTGGTTCTCCACTATTTCCGGGAAGTTTTTTGCGTCTTCTTCCGTGAAGACAGCCATGAAGTATTTGTTTAATTTCTCTGCCATTATTGCCCATTATAATTTCTCCTGTCTCAGCCTGTAAGGGACCCACATTTACTTTCGCTAATCATTTCCTTTTTACATACCTATAGAAGCTTTTACATTCTGTTTTTATGTCTCTCGCTAGTTTATTCTCATTCTAATTTCCCTTTCTTTATCAATTTCTTGGTCCTTATTTGCTGAATTCTAAAATCCGCCCAATCCTCAGGCTTACTACTCTTTTTGGCAACATTATAACCCTCTTCCTTTGATCTAATACTATCTTTAACTTCTCTTGTTAGCCACGGTTGGACCGCTTTTCCTGTGGGGTTTTTGTGCCTTAAAGGAATGTATATTTGCTGTAAATTATGTATTAAGGCCTAGAAATTCAGTATCACCACGTTTGGGGCGCTACAGCCGGGCATTCGCTAAATTTAGTGCCCGGCGCAACTTAGCGCCACCTTCGCCGAAATTGAGTTGCATCGCCCCAAGAGGTTGCTGCTGCGCTAAAGCAGGTGATGCACGACTATCATAAGGTGCTACACCAGCGAGCCGAGGCGCTAACACCAAGGGCGGGCGCAGCGCAGGTGCGGCGAGTTGCTGATTGAAGGCAGACATGCTGGCGCCGGTCAGCTCTTAAAGGGGGAGGGTGGACTTGTTTGGCTGCCACACCCTGCACACTGCAGCCCTGAAGCAAGGCCTGACCATTGGTAGATCATAATTTCTACGCCCAGGACCATGCAGAAGGCTAAGGAGCGAGCGGAGCACTTCAGCGAGGGTGCCCTGAGGCTACTGGTTGGCGCAGTAGAGCGTAGGTGACCTGTCCTCTTCCCTGACAGTGGGAGGAGGCCGCTTCCCAGCGAATACCGAAAATCCTGGAGGGAGGTGGCAAACAGGGTGACCACCAACAGCATGGTTGCCAGGACTCCACTTCAATGCAGGAAAAAGTTCAACGACCTCACTCGGGTTGTCAGGGTGAGTACCCTTTCCACTATCCTGTTCATCCCTGCATGTGCACCTCAGTTTCTGGCCAAAGGGACCTGAAAGCCCCAATGCCCAGCCCTCATCCAAGAGCTATGGGACTCTCATGAAAACCACTTGCACATTCAGCACTTTACACACTGTCAGGGCTATTCCACCATGTGAGGCAGTGCAGGCAAGATGAGGGCTTGACACTGTCAGGGCTATTCCACCATGGGAGGCAGTGCAGGCAAGATGAGGGCTTGACACTGTCATGGCTATTCCACCATGGGAGGCAGTGCAGGCAAGATGAGGGCTTGACACTGTCAGGGCTTTTCCACCATGGGAGGCAGTGCAGGCAAGATGAGGGCTTGACACTGTCAAGGCTATTCCACCATGGGAGACCGTGCAGGCAAGATCAGGGCTTGACACTGTCAGGGCTATTCCACCATGGGAGGCAGTGCAGGCAAGATCAGGGCTTGACACTGTACTTAGAGGCCGCCCTTTCTCTTGCAGGGCAAGCTGGCCCACAATCGCAGGCAGCAGCGACGGACCGGGGGAGGCCGTCCTGACCTCAAAGAGCTCAGCGACCTGGAGCAGCGTGTGGGGCGCATTATGGCAGGCCGGCTGATTGGCCCCGTCGCCAGTGGAGATGCCGACCCTGTTCTGGACAGCAATGGTAAGGTCATCACCTTTTTGACCTCTCTCTTTCCACTTGTGCCTCACACCAGCATCCTTTGCCACTATCGAACCAATGCAGTGCATAGCAGCACTCATGCCTCCCTCGCTGCCGCCCTGTCCTCACGCTAAAGCAACTCTTGTGCCTCCCTGCTTTCAGATGCTGATTCGCCAGGTGAGGAGGCGGGCCCTCAAGCTGCCACTGTCAGTGATTCTGAATTTGAGGAGGAGGAAGAGGAAGCCAGCCCATCAGTGCCACCCTCAGCCGAGGCAGCCCATGGCCATGATGGGGACACGTCTTCTTGGAGGGGAGCAGCGGGGAAGGGTCTGATGACGGTGAAGCTCCGGGGCCCAGCAGGCTGCAGCAACGCGGGAGGGGTGGGGAAGCTCGGCGGCCTTCTCCCCGGAGGGTGAGTGCGGCCTCCAGTCCTGCTACGGTGAGCGCAGAGGAGGTGCGGCTCCTTGGTGAAATGGGTGCCCAGGCTGAGCGCAGGCACACTGAGCTCATGGCTGCAGTGGCAAGGATGCCTGACTCCATAGAGTCACTGGCAAGGAGTGCTCAGGAATTCGGGGCAGCACAGGCCAGGTGTCTGCAAGAATTCAGTGCAGCACAGGCAAGGAGTCAGCAGGACTTCGCTGCATCACAGGCGGCTTCCAGCCAAGTGCTCAGTCGTGCCGTGCATTCACTGGCTGGTCTGATGCAGACACAGATCAGGGCCACACGGGCACTAACTGCTGCCACCCTCGCTGGATCGGCCAGGCATCGCTGGGGCCCTCGCCGCGCCGCAGCAGCCCAGCAGTCTGTGCTTCAGCAGATTGCTGCGCATGCTGCAGCGCTGGCCCGTGCGACTGCCAGTGTATCAGCCGACCAGGGAGTGCCTGTGCTCTGTCAGGTTGGCAGCATTCCTGCAGCCAGCACTGTCACTCCTCCACTGCAGCTGCCACCACCCATAGGGCAGACTGCTGCCGCCCATGCAGAGTTGGAGCAGTCAGCAGCCGGGCCCTCCAGGCCCAGAGCTGGTCCAGGCCGTCCCCCAAGGGCATCTGGCGTCTCACCATCTGACCCTCAGCAGCCTTCCCCCAGCCTTGCTGCAGCCACTGGGGTCCCATTGAGGAGGAGCTACAGGGCGGGAAGGGGCCATTCGCGGAAGCGAGGCGGATCACCCTCACAGGGGAAAAAGTAGAAGGTGTGGTCAAATGTTGTGTTTATATATGAAGGCCGAGAATGTTTTTTTTATATATGAAGGCCGAGACTGTTGTGTTTGTTTTTTATATGAAGGCCGAGGATCATGGTCATTTTTGTTTAACTGCTTTTTTCATTTTCTGAAGGTTGTGAGAGCCAGTTATGTCTCTGACTGTTTTTTGGGGGGTTTATCTGAATTAGTTTGTCATGCGGGAAGGGCACAGAGTTTGCACAGTAAAAAAATTTCTTTAATCACATTGTCCATGTTTGCACTTTGAACTATTTGGTGCCTTGACCGGCTGAGGGCTTGCGGAGCGGCTCCATTCATGTTCTTCCATTGGCACAAGCCATTCCCTGAGAGGGGGCCTAGAACCGAGTTGCAATAAGCCGCCGACAGACGGCCCTTGCACTTTGTGCCTCCCTCCCGTCTTGGTGCTCCTCCTCCTCCTCCTCTGGTGGTCCTCCAATGTCTGCTGGCAGTGGCTGAGTCCTGAGAATAGCCAGGTTGTGCAGCATGCAGCACACTACAACAAAATGGGAGACTCGCTCAGGCGAGTACTGTAGGGCTCCTCCGGAACGGTCCAGACAGCGGAACCGTTGCTTGAGCATGCCGATTGTGTGCTCAATTATGTTCCTGGTAGCTTGATGGCCGTCATTGTATCGCTCTTCAGCAGGGGTGCTGGGCGCACGGAGTGGGGTCATCAGCCAGGTGCACAAAGGATAGCCTTTGTCCCCGAGAAGCCATCCTCGTGGGTGAGCCTGGGCTTCAAAAATGTCTGCCACAGAAGTCTGGCGCAGGATGAAGGCATCGTGGCCGCTGCCTGGAAAGTGGGCATTGACAGCTAGTATGAGCTGCCTGTGGTCACACACCAACTGGACATTGAGCGAATGGTAGCCCTTCCGGTTGTGGTAATCCTTGGTATTCTCTAGAGGTGCCCACAAAGCCACATGCGTGCAGTCAATGGTGCCCTGGACCATGGGGAAGCCCGCTATTCCTCCAAATCCCATTGCACGCTCTTGCTGCTTGTCCAGGGTCATGGGGAAGGAGATGTACTGACGTCTCCTTCTGAAAAGGGCATGGGTCACCTGGCGGATGCAGCAATGTACCGCGAACTGGGAGATGTTGGCAATGTCCCCAGTAGCAGATTGGAAGGAGCCGGTGGCATAGAAGTTGAGAGCCACCATCACCTTCACTGCCACCGACAGAGACGTCCTGCTCCTCAGCTGTGGCTGCAGATCTCTGCGAAGCAGGTGGCAGATCTCAGTGACCACCTCCCTTCTGAATCGTAGCCTCCGAACACACTGCTCCTCAGACATGTTCAGATATAAGAACTGCTAGCGGTATACCCTGGGTGGGTAAGGCCTCCTGTGCCGACGCCTGTTGGCCATTCTCCATCTGGCCATGACTGGCACTCTCTCACAGCGTCTCTGAGCTCTTTGAATGCAATGCAGTAAGCCAACGTTTCCACCCATTGCAGCCCCCATTATATGTGGCGACTCAAGGCTATGGCACTGAAAGTTAAATCCAAGTGCAAAGCTCTGGCCTGAAGCCAGAAGTACCTGTGCGAGCGCTGAGTCAAGGCAGAAAGCTCTCTCCCTTTGTCTCTCTCCAAATATCCGTCTCTCACACAGAAGGATTGCCACAAAATGGCTGCCACTTACAATGCAGGAGGAGACCCTTTAAATAGCGCCCCCGCGCCCCGCAGCGACTGGGAACCGTTCCACTCTACCAGTCGCTGGGGGCGCCAGGCGCACAGAAAGGCGGCACCACTGAAGTTCCGGTTCGGGGCGCACCAAGGGCGTTGCACCATGAAATGGCATCAGGATCTGCGCGCGCAGCTGAGCGGGCGCTGCGGTCTTGCGCCGCCGCTAAATTTTGAGTGAAGTTCATGAGAGGCGCAGATCGCGCCGCGCCTGGGCGCTAGCCGCTTAGCGCCCCACTTCCCCTCCTCCTAAGGCGCTAGCGGCTGGCGCTAACAACTGAATTTCTAAGCCTAATTCTTTAAATGCTAGCCATTGCTTCTCCACCGTCATACCTTTTAATGTAGTTTCCCCATCTACCTTAGCCAACTCGCCCCTCGTACCTACGTAGTTTGCTTTGTTTAGATTTATACCCTAGTTTTGAATTTAACTAAATCACTTTCAAACTCTCTATAAAATTCTATCATATTATGGTCACTCTTCCCTAAAGGCCCCTTTTACTACAAGGTTATTAATTAACCCTTTATCATTGCACAATACTAGATCTAAAATAACCTGTTCCCTAGTTAGTTCTTCAATATACTGATCTAGAAAACTATCTTGCAGACATTCCATGAATTCATCCTCCACACTATTACTGCAAATTTGGTTTGCCCAGTCTATATGTAGATTAAAGCCCCCCATGATCACTGTATTACCCTTGTTACATGCCCCTCTAACTTCCTGATTTATACTCTGCCCTACATTACAACTACTGTTTGGGGTCCTATAAACAACTCCCGCCAATGTTTTCTGCCCCTTGCTGTTTCTTAGCTCCACCCAACCTGATTCTACTTCTTGATTTTTGGAGCTAAGATCCTTTCTCTCTGCTGTCTTTATCCCATCCATTATTATCAGGGCTACCCCTCCTCCTTTTCCACTTTGCCTACCTCTTCTAAAAGTTAAGTATCCTGGAATATTTCGTTTGCAACCTTGGCCACTTTGCAACCACGTTATTAGATCAAACCTGTTAATTTCTATCTGCGTTATTAATTTATTAATTCAGCTATTTTTTGGGGAATGCTGTACGCATTCAGACACAGGGGGAGAAATTCAGTTGTCTGCACTTCCCGTTAGCGCCTTAAGAGGGCGCTAATGGGGCGCAAGGCAACTAGCGCCCGGGCACGGCGATGTTTGCGCCACTCACGAAATTAACTAGACATTTTGCGGCGACGCTAAACACTACCGCCACGATCTCCTGCGCCGACAGATCGTGACGTCAGTCGAGTGCGCAACGCCCCGGTAGCGCCCCGGACCGGATATTGTGTGGCGCCCCCACCTTACTGTCTGCCGCTAGCAACGACAGGTTGAGGGGAGCGTTTTACAGTCAGGAAGGGACTGGGGGAGCGCTATATAAAGGCAACCGCTTCCTGCCTTTTTTTGTCGGTGACATTTTTGCACCGCGCATTCTGAGAGAGAGAGAGAGAGAGAGACTTCTGGAGAGATTCAACGCTGTGTGAAGGAGTTTTGGGTACTGAGCAGCACTTTGCAGGTTCATTTTGATTTGCCCTTCCTTGTATCGATTTAGAAGAGACTGTGGGAGCTGCACTCTGAGCTCTTTCCCTGGATCTCTCCATTGTTCTTTCCAGCAGATTTGATGTCCAGGTCTCTCCAGGCCGAGATTCAAGGCTGCAATGAGCAGGACGTGGATGGAGAGCAAGATCAACCCTCCCCTTTAAGATAAAAACAGAAAATGCTGGAGACACTCAGCAGGTCCGGCAGCATCTGTGAAGAGAGAAACAGAGTTAACGTTTCAGGTCGATGACCATTCGTCAGAACTCCCCTTTAAGAATTGGCCGGTGTAAGTGTGTCTGTGTTTCATTGCTGACTGACATCACATGAGCTTCGCCAGCACTCTGAGGTAGCGCCTCGCTCCTCGGCTTTTGCGCTTTAAGACAGGCGTGAAGCGCCTGATTTAGCGCTCCAATCACCTCCAGGGGTGATAAAAGCCAAGTTTCCTGTCGGAGGCGATAATTAGCGCCAGGCGCTAAACTTTGCGCACGGCCGATAATGGCGCCCTAAACTGGGCGTTACTGAATTTTTCCCCCATAGTGCCTTTAGCTTTGACATTTCTATTTTTCCCTGATGTCACCTTAGTCACTGATGCCCTATGACCTTTGTTACTCTCTCTGTCCCTCCCTGACCCACTCTGCTTATTTTTACCCAAAACTTTGCTCTGCTCGAGAGCCTTGACATTTCTCTCGCTGCTTTTAAATGTACTTTCCTGAATCCTCCCACCCCCGCCCCCCCTTCATTAGTTTAAATCCCTGTCTACTGCCCTAGTTAATTCGGTTCACCAGGACACTGGTAAAATAGATAAGGGAGAACCAGTGGATGTGGTGTATTTGGACTTTCAGAAGGCTTTCGATAAGGTCCCACACAAGAGATTAGCGTGTAAAATGAAGGCACATGGGATTGGGGGCAAGGTATTGACTTGGATAGAGAACTGGTTGGCGGACAGAAAGCAAAGAGTTGGAATAAACGGGTCGTTTTCCGAGTGGCAGGCAGTGACTAGTGGGGTACCGCAAAGATCGGTCCTAGGACCCCAGCTGTTCACAATATATATTAATGATCTGGACGAGGGAATTGGATGAAATATCTCCAAATTTGCAGACAACACAAAGCTGGGCGGGAGGGTAAGCTGCGAGGAGGATGTCGGGAAACTCCAGTACGATTTGGACAGGTTGGGTGATTGGGCAGAAACATGGCAAATGCACTATAATGTGGATAAATGTGAGGTTATCCACTTTGGTGGCAAAAACAGGAAGGCAGATTATTATTTGAATGGCAATAGATTGGGAGAAGGGGAAGTGCAAAGAGACCTGGGTGTCCTTGTGCACCAGTCGCTGAAGGTAAGCATGCAGGTGCAGCAGGCGGTTAAGAAGGCAAATGGTATGTTGGCCTTCGTAGCAAGAGGGTTCGAGTACAGGAACAAGGATGTCTTGCTGCAATTGTACAGGGCCTTGGTGAGACCACATCTTGAGTATTGTGTGCAGTTTTGGTCACTGTGATGAAATATATGCCTTCATCAGCCCCTGTGTTTTACCTGCATTGTATTGTGTGTACCACCCCCTTTTCCCCTATTGTGTGTATTGGCTCCGCCCCTGTCTTTTGTCATATCAAGGTCTCAAGAGCTGTATGAGTCATTCTGCCAGACGAATCCGATGTGGAATGACGTGCAATGTTCTTAGCGATTAAAAGCCTTCAGTTGAATCCTTTAACTTCTTGTCCTTGAGTTATTGATGGCACATCAATTTTAATCGCTAAAACACCAAGATGGATCGACTCCTGAAACCAGAGCGCTTGGATCTGGACCCCCATGCCACAGACGCAGCCACACAGTTCAGACACTGGTTCCAATGCTTCGAATTTTTCATCGAAACCTCAGCCACCGCCATAGCAGCCGCGACCGCCACCGGAGACGTGAAACTGGGAATCCTGCGAAACCGGGTGAGTCACCGGGTCTCCCCTCTCATCCGAGATGCCACCAGCTACGAGGATGCCTGCACCATTCTGAAGGCCCACTACGTGCGGCCAATAAACGAGGTGTACGCCAGGCACCTTCTGACTACTCGCACGCAGCGGCATGGTGAGTCACTAGGGGACTTCATGCTAAGCCTAAAAGTACTGGGCAGAGACTGTAACTGTAAGGCCGTGTCTGCCACCGTGTACACGGAGGAGCTGATCCGAGACTCCTTTATTGCGGGCCTCAGTTCAAATTACATTCGGCAGAAACTGTTTGAAAAGGAGGGACTGGACTTAAAACAGGCTATGGGCATAGCGCGATCGCTGGATATGGCCCAGAGGAACTCTGAATCCTGTTCCACAGGCCACGCGGCCCACTCCGCCTCGTGCGCGCCGTGGGGGCCGCCATCTTGGAAGCCATCTTCACCTCCCAGGTCTCAGGCCAGCCCAGCACCGTCGGAGCCCCAGCCTCCACCCAGGAGCCCCACTACTGCCGCGATGCATCGGGGCCCGAAATGCTACTTCTGCGGCCAGGACAAACACTCCAGGCATCTGTGCCCAGCGAAGGGCACCACCTGTTTTAAATGCGGGAAGAAAGGACATTTCAGTAAAGTCTGCAGAGGGAACCCCGCCTCCAACTCCGCCACCGCCGCGTGCGCGCCGTGGGGGCGGCCATCTTGGACGCCATCTTGTCCACCCTCATGGAGTCCACCATCTTGTCCCGACTACATGGACCCCCAGGACCCACTGGTGGCCTCAATCACAGTGGATCAATCCAGGCCGCATCCGTTGTCTAGATCGATGATGGACATAGAGGTAAACGGGAACAAGGTTAAGTGCTTGATTGACTGCGGGAGCACCGAAAGCTTTATTCATCCTAGCCTGGTAAAACGACTTTCACTAACGATAGTCCCCACATAGGGCAAAATCGCCATGGCTAATAAGACTCATACCTCAAAAATTACAGGTTTCTGCGCGGTTATGTTGTCGGTAAAAGGCACTGATTACAGAGATTTTAAACTGTTGATAATGCCAGATCTCTGTGTGAGCGTGATCTTGGGTCTGGACTTCCAGTGCCACCACCAAAGTATCACGCTTACCTACGGTGGGTCCCAGCCGCCCCTCACAGTGTGCGGTCTGGCTACCCTGAAGGTCAAGCCGCCCTCTCTGTTCGCCAACCTCGCACCCAACTGTCGACCCATAGCGACCAAGAGTAGGCGGTACAGCTGGGAGGACAGACGGTTCATTGCGTCTGAAGTAGAAAGACTCAAGCGGGAGGGTATCATTGAATGCAGTACCAGCCCGTGGCGCGCCCAGGTAGTAGTGGTTAAGGGTAGCGAAAAGAAGCGGATGGTGATAGATTATAGCCAGACGGTTAATCTATACACCCAGCTAGACGCCTACCCTCTGCCCCGCATAGCGGATATGGTTAACCAAATTGCGCAATACCGGGTGTTTTCCACCATCGACCTAAAATCGGCATACCACCAGCTCCCCATTAGGCCGGAGGACCGTCTATACACCGCCTTCGAGGCGAACAGACGCCTCTACCACTTCCTCAGAGTCCCCTTTGGGGTAACGAATGGGGTCTCGGTCTTCCAGCGGGAGATGGACCGCATGGTCGATGAGAACCAGTTAACAGCCACCTATCCATACCTAGACAACGTCACCATCTGCGGCCACGACCAGCAAGACCACGACTCGAACCTCGCGAGATTTCTGAAAACCGCCCTCAGACTCAATCTCACCTACAACGAGGATAAGTGTGTCTTTAGCACCACGCGCCTCTGTATCCTGGGCTACGTGGTGGAAAACGGGGAAATCGGTCCGGACCCCGACCAATTGCGCCCCCTACGGGAGCTACCCCTACCAAACACTTCCAAGGCCCTGAAAAGGTGCCTGGGGTTTTTCTCCTATTACGCCCAATGGGTCCCCAATTATTCCGACAAGGCCCGTCCCCTCCTGAAATCAACGTCCTTCCCGCTCACGGCCGAGGCCCACGCCGCCTTCAACAGCATTAAACACGACACTGCGGGCAGTGGACGAAAACATCCCTTTCCAGGTCGAAAGCGATGCGTCCGACTTCGCTTTAGCAGCCACCCTCAACCAGGATGGGCGGCCCGTAGCCTTTTTCTCAAGAACCCTCCAAGGGCCCGAGATCAGGCACTCCTCGGTAGAGAAGGAGGCCCAGGCCATAGTGGAGGCAGTGTGGCACTGGAGGCACTACCTAGCTGGCAAACGCTTCACCCTGCTTACCGACCAGCGGTCGGTAGCCTTCATGTTTAACAACAAACAGAGGGGGAAGATCAAGAACGACAAAATTCTCAGGTGGCTGATCGAACTCTCCACGTTTGAGTACGACATAATATATAGGCCGGGGGCCCTCAACGAATCCCCCGACGCCCTATCACGAGGGATGTGTGCCAGCATCCAGGGGGACAGGCTACAGGGCCTCCACAATGGCCTCTGCCACCCGGGGGTCACCCGGCTATTTCACTTTATAAAATCCCGTAACCTGCCCTATTCCATCGAGGAGGTCTGGTCTATGACCAGGGACTGCCGCACCTGTGCGGAATGCAAGCCCCGTTTTTACAGGCCCGACCGAGCCCACCTGATCAAAGCTACACGGCCATTCGAGCGCCTGAGCTTAGATTTCAAGGGACCACTCCCCTCCACCGACCGCAATGTGTACTTTCTCAACATTGTGGACGAGTACTCCCGCTTCCCATTCGCCTATCCCTGCCCAGACATGACCAGTGCCACGGTCATCAAGTGCCTCGGCAGCCTGTTTTGCACGTTCGGCATGCCGAACTACATCCACACTGACAGGGGGGCGTCGTTCATGAGCGACGAACTGCACCAATACCTGCTGTCGAAGGGGATAGCCATGAGTCAGACCACTAGTTATAACCCCCGGGGTAATGGGCAAGTGGAGAGGCAGAACGCGATGGTGTGGAAGGCGGTCACCTTAGCACTAAGGTCTAAAGGCCTCCCTACCTCCCGCTGGCAAGAGGTCCTCCCAGACGTACTCCACTCGATAAGGTCGCTACTGTGTACTGCTACTAACGCCACTCCTCACGAGAAGATGTTTGTTTTTCCCCGCAAATCAACCTCAGGAGTATCCCTACCCTCGTGGCTCTCCACCCCAGGGACTGTCCTATTACGGAAGCATGTGAGGGGCCACAAAACGGATCCCCTCGTGGAGGCAGTACACCTACTCCACGCAAACCCACAGTACACGTACGTCAAGCACGCCGACGGGCGTGAGGACACCGTGTCCATAAAGGACCTCGCCTCGGCAGGAAGCGACGACGACCCATCCTCACCACCCCCAGAAGAACCTCCACCATCCCCAGAGGTATCCTCACCACCCCCAGAAGTACCTGCAACACCCCCAGCACATGGGTATGCCCAGGAGGACACCATGGACTCCCGGTCGGAACCCGAGGTACTGTTGCGACGTTCAGGAAGGACTATCACACCCCCGGACAGACTAAATCTGTAGAAGTGGTGAATGTGATGAAATATATGCCTTCATCAGCCCCTGTGTTTTACCTGCATTGTATTGTGTGTACCGCCCCCCCTTTTCTCCTATTGTGTGTATTGGCTCCGCCCCTGTCTTTTGTCATATAAAGGTCTCAAGAGCTGTATGAGTCATTCTGCCAGACGAATCCGACGTGGAATGACGTGCAATGTTCTTAGCGATTAAAAGCCTTCAGTTGAATCCTTTAACTTCTTGTCTTTGAGTTATTGTTGACACATCAGTCGCCTTACCTGAGGAAGGACGTTCTTGCCATGGAGGGAGTGCAGCGAAGATTCACCAGGCTGATACCTGGGATGGCAGGAATGACGTATGAGGAGAGATTGGGTCGATTGGGCTTATACTCACTGGAGTTTAGAAGATTGAGAGGGGATCTCATCGAAATCTATAAAATTCTGGCAGGTCTGGACAGACTAGATGCAGGAAGGATGTTCCCGATGGCCGGGGAGTCCAGAACCAGGGGTCACAGTCTAAGGATAAGGGGTAAGCCATTTAGGACTGAAATGAGGAGGAATTTCTTCACCCAGAGAGTGGTGAACCTGTGGAATTCTCTGCCACAGAGGGCGGTGGAGGCCAGTTCATTAAATATATTCAAGAAAGAGTTGGATATATTTCTTGAGGCTAAAGGGATCAAGGGATATGGGGAGAAGGCAGGGACAGGGTACTGAATTTGGATGATCAGCCATGATCACATTGAATGGCGGAGCAGGCTCGAAGGGCCGAATGGCCTACTCCTGCTCCTATCTTCTATGTTTCTATGTTTCTATGGTCCCAGCCCGGTTTAAGTGGAGCCCGGCCTAACGGAACAGCTCCCTCTTTCCCCAGTACTGGTGCCAGTGCCCATGAACTGAAACCCCTTCCTGCCACACCACTCTTTGAGCCACGCATTTAAACCTCTGATCTGTTTGTCCCTGAGCCAATTTGCGCGTGGCTCAGGTAACAATCCAGAGATTATTACCTTTGAAGTTCTGCTTTTTAATTTGGATCCTAGCTCCTCAAACTCCCTCAGCAGAATCTCATTCCTAGTTCTACCTATGTCGTTGGTTCCTACATGGACCACGACAACTGGCTCCTCCCACTCCAAGTTCTTCTCCAGCTGCGAGGAGATGTCTTTAACCCTGGCACCGGGCAGGCAACACAACCTTCAGAACTCTCGGTCGTGGCTGCAGGGAGCAGTATCTTTTCCCTCTGACTATACTGTCCCCTACAACAACTACATTCCCTTTCACTCCCCCACCTGAATGGCCTCCATGGTGCCATGGTCAGCTTGCTCATCCATCCTGCAGGCTTTTCCCTCATCCACACAGGCAGCAAGAACCTCATACCTGTTGGACAAGGGCAAAGGCTGAGGCTCCTCCAGCACTGCACCTGGGGTCTCCTTACCTGCCTGAGTTGCAGTCACACCCTCCTGTCCCTGACCACTAACCAGACCTGTACCACTACCTAACCTAAGGGGTGTGACTGCCTCCTGGATCAAAGTGTCCAGGTAACTCTCCCCATCCCTGATGCCCCGCAATGTCTGCACCTCAGAGCCCAGCTCAAAGACTCTGAGTTGAAGTTCCTCAAGATGCAGGCACTTTCTGCAAACGTGGTTGTCCGGGATCACAATGCTCTCCACAGTCTCCCACATGCTGCAGTTGCGGCACACCACCTGCACTGCCAGCCCTATATGACCTTGATTTATTTAATTAAATGTAATTAAATTTGTAATTAGGTAACTTAATTTACAGTGTAGTTTCTTGACTAATTACTTGATCTAGATTAAGTTAAGGGTACTGAAATTAAATATCTACCTGTAACACAAAGCACTACAAGTAGTGGAGGCAAAAAGCAGCAACTCCTTCCCGCTCTTCTCCGAATTCCCACTCTTTCCAAATTCCCAACTAAAACACTCTGTTCAAGTCCACTCCGTTTAATCCCGCTCTGTGCAGACCGCAGGGTATATTGCAGGGTATAACATATTTAGAAAAGATAGAGAGGGACAAAGGGGAAGTGGAGTAGCTGTACTTATTCGGGATAACATAACGGCAGTAGAAAAAAGTGATGCAGCTATCAGCAAGATAAAAATAGAATCCATATGGATAGAGATAAAAGATAGTAAAGGATCAATCACACTAATAGGTGCAGCCTATAGACCACCTAATAGTGGAAGGGAGGTGGAGGAAGAAATAGGCAGACAAATTAGGGAAATGAGTAAAAAACTTAGAATAATAATCATGGGGGATTTCAACTACCCCGATATTAATTGGACAGAAGAGGTAGTTAATGGGGATGAGGGAATGGAGTATGTAAAAAGCCCAACAAGGGAGGATTTGCTATTGGATCTAGTAATGGGGAATGAACCAGCGCAGATAAGAGAAGTAAAAGTAGGGGAACATCTAGGCAATGGTGACCATAATATAATATAATAATAATAATAATAATAATAATAAACAACTTTTATTGTCATTGTTAGTGCACAAGTGCAGTACAACGAAATGTAGGCTTGCGGCTCCCGAGAGTGTACATTTAAATTAAAACATTTAAACATTCAACATACATTTGGCTTGTAATACATTAACATAAACATAACCATAATAAAGTGCATTGGCAGATGTGCAGGCTTTAGAGTTTATTTGTGGAGTTCAGTAGGATGACAGCCCTGGGAAAGAAGCTGTTCCTAAATCTGGTCGTACGGGTGCGAATGCATCTGTAGCGTTTCCCAGATGACAGGAGGGTGAACAGACTGTGGCTGGGGTGGGTAGGGTCTTTGATGATGGACCGTGACCTCTGTAAACAGCGTTTCTGGTATATGTGCTCTATGGTCGGTAGCCAGGTGCCGGTAATGCGTTGGGCAGTTTTGACTACCCGCTGCAGGGCTTTCCGGTCATAGTAGCTACAGCTGCCATACCATACTGTGATACAGTTCGTCAGGATGCTCTCTATTGTGCAGCGGTAAAAGTTAGAGAGGATCTGGGGTGACAGGTTACATCCCTTCAGCCTCCTTAGGAAATATAGGCGCTGCTGGGCCTTCTTCACCAGAGAGGAGGTGTTGAGGGACCAGGAGAGGTCTTCCGTGATGTGGACTCCGAGGAACTTAAAGCTGTCCACCCTTTCCACCACAGCCCCATTGATGTGGATGGGGGTGTGACTTCCGCCTTTAGACTTCCTGAAGTCCACAATGATTTCTTTGGTTTTCTTGATGTTAAGGGCCAGGTTGTTATCGGCGCACCACTTCACGAGATGCTGGACCTCCTCCCTGTAGGCTGACTCATCGTTGTTGGTGATCTGGCCTACTACCGTGGTATCATCCGCAAACTTGATGATGGTGTTGGAACCATGAACAGCCACACAGTCGTGGGTGAAGAGGGAGTAGAGGAGGGGGCTCAGCACACATCCTTGTGGGGCCCCCGTGTTCAGGGTCGGGGGGGGGGGGAGATGTGGTTACCTAATTTGACAGACTGGGGTCTGTTTGTTAGGAAGTCCAGGGTCCAGTTGCAGAGGGAAGTGTTCAGGCCTAGAGTGTGGAGTTTGGTGGCCAGCTTGTTGGGGACGATAGTGTTGAATGCTGAGCTGTAGTCTATGAACAGCATTCTGATGTAGGTCTCTTTACCATCTAAGTGATTCAGTGCAGAGTGTAGAGCAGTTGTGATTGCATCCTCCGTTGATCTGTTTGCACGATAGGCAAACTGGTGTTGGTCGAGAGAGGCGGGAACACTGGCTTTGATGTGAGCCAGGACCAGTCTCTCGAAACACTTCATTATGATGGGTGTGAGTGCGACAGGTCGATAGTCATTCAGGCACGTCACAGCCGTTTGTTTTGGCACAGGAATAATGGTAGCAGTCTTGAAGCATGTAGGGACTACTGCCTGGGCCAATGACAGATTGAAGATGGCGGTGAAGACATCAGCCAGCTGATCAGCACATTCCTTGAGTACCCGTCCAGGGATGCTATCCGGTCCAGCAGCCTTTCGTGTGTTCACTCCGCGTAGACCACCCCTTACGTCGGAGGTCGACAGAGTGAGCACCTGGTCTTCCGGGGGTGGCAGGGCTTTGGTAGCCGGCTCCCTGTTGTCCCTGTCGAAGCGAGCGTAGACGTTGTTAAGCTCCTCCGGAAGGGAGGCATCGCTAACCGGGGGGCTGGTGTTTTTGCTCTTGTAGTCAGTGATGGACTGGATGCCTTGCCACATGCACCGGGGGTCCGAGTTGTTGTGGAAATGATCCTCTATCCGCAGTGTCTGTTTCCTTTTGGCAGTCTTGATACCCTTTTTTAGGTTGGTCCTAGCTGCACTGTAAGCCGCCGCGTCGCCAGATTTAAATGCTGCGTCGCATGCTTTCAACAGCGAGCGGACCTCTCCGTTCATCCAGGGTTTCTGGTTGGGATATGCCCTGATATTTTTATGGGTCGTGACGACCTCGACGCAACTGCTAATGTAGAATAGCACTGTGGATGCGTATTCCTCGATGTCATTATGGGCAAACATGCCCCAATCAGTGCGTTCGAAGCAAACCTGAAGCTGCGAGACTGCCCCCTCTGGCCATACTTTCACTGAGCTCACTGATGTTCTCACTCTTTTGATGAGCGGTTTGTATGCCGGGGCTAGAAACAGGGAGAGGTGGTCAGACTTCCCAAGGTGGGGGCAGGGAATGGCCTTATAAGCGTCTACAATGCTCGTGTAGACTTGATCCAGTGTGTTCTCCCCTCTTGTGGGACAGGAAACATTCTGGTGGAATTTCAGTAGTACAGTTTTTAGGTTTATGTGGTTGAAGTCCCCCGCGACGATAAAAGCTCCGTCTGGGTGCGCAGTTTGTTGTTCGCTGATGGCCCTGTAGAGGTCCTTCAGTGCTAGTTTGGCATTAGCGTGTGGTGGGATGTAGACCGCAGTGATGATAACAGCCGTGAATTCCCGAGGCAGGTAGAAGGGTCTGCACCTTACCATGAGGAATTCCAAATCAGCCGAGCAGGATCTATTGATTATGTCCGTGTTAGTGCACCAGGCATTGTTAGTGTAAATGCACAAACCGCCTCCCTTGCTCTTACAGTCTGCAGTTCTGTCGGCGCGGAAGACTGTGCGTCCTTCTAGTTGGATGGTGGTGTCAGGGATGCCGTTGTTCAACCAGGTCTCTGTGAAGATCATGGCGCAGCATTCCTTTGTCCTTTTCTGTGAGGAGAGATCAAGTTTGATCTCATCCATTTTATTTTCTAGTGACCTGACGTTGGCCAGGAAAATACTTGGGAGGGAGGGTTTGTGTGCGGCCCTCTTCAGCCTATTTTGGATCCCGGCCCTCTTACCCCGCTTCTGCTTGCATTCCCTGCGCGGTCTGCGCCGACTACCGGCTGGGGAAGGACGCCACGCTGGTCCCGGGGGTTGGGCGATGTCGGGAGGCAGATCGATGGCGCCGAGTGACAGCCGCACGCAGTCGGCCCCGATGTCGAGGAGCATCTGCCGGCTGTACAGTAGGTCTGCCCTCAATCCCCGTATCAGCAGAGTCCAGAAGAGACTCAGAAGGAGGGTGAAAACGCTCAGTCTCGGGAGAGACAAAGCCGCTGTGTCCGTGCGCGCCGCCATTTTTTAAATATGCTTTAAGATGATTGAGAAGGACATAAGTATGATGAAAACCAGGGTAATAGATTGGAGAAATTTTGATTTTGAGGGGCTGAGAATAGAACTTGGGGAAAATAAAATGGGCAAGATATTGGCAAACAACGATGTAGAACAGCAATGGGAAACATTTCAAACGGTGTTCAACAGAGTGCAGGAAAAATATATTTCGCTAAAAGGAAAGAATAAACTAAACACTAATGAGACTCCATGGATGAATAAAGCCATAAGGGAACAATTGAGGGTAAGGAAAGAGGTATACGTTAAGTACATAGATAGCAGGGGAGAGCATGATAAGGAAGAATACGAAGAGATTAGGAGAGAAGTCAAAAAAACTATTAGGAAGGCAAAGAGGAACTATGAAATTAAATTATCAAGGAACATAAAACAAAATAGTAAAATATTTTACAGGCACAGCAATAAGAAAAGGGAGGTTGGGATGGGAATAGGGCCATTAAGGGATAGACAGGATAATACCACAGGTAACTACAGGGAGATGGCAGAAATATTAAATAATTATTTTGCTTCAGTATTTACCAGGGAGATAGAACAGGTGGACATGGCATTGGATGATGAGTTTAGTAATGAGATAATTGCATTTAAAATAAAAAGAGGGGATATATTAAATAAACGAATCAAACTCAAAGAGGATAAAACCCCTGGTTCGGATGGGTTGCATCCACGCATTTTAAAAGAATCTAGGGAAGAGATAGCAGAGGCATTACTACACATATTTAATAATTCATTAGAAAAAGGTGTAGTGCCAGAGGACTGGCGGATAGCTAACGTAATACTGATATTTAAAAAGGGGGATACAACATGTCAGGGAATTATAGACCAGCTTAACATCGGTGGTAGGAAAAATAATGGAATCCCTACTAAAGGAGAAAACAGAAGAACATCTAGAAACCAAAAACATAGTAATGAATAGTCAGCATGGATTTCAAACGGGAAAGTCTTGCTTGACCAACCTCATTGAATTTTTTGAAGAGGTAACAGAGAGAGTAGACAAGGGTAATGCAGTAGATGTAATTTATCTAGATTTTCAAAAGGCCTTCGATAAGGTACCCCATAATAGACTGATGAACAGGGTCAGAGAATGCGGAGTCAGGGGACAAGTAGCAGAATGGATTGCTGGCTGGCTTCAAGGCAGAAAGCAGAGAGTAGGGGTTAACAGGTAGCTATTCACCGTGGCAGAAGGTGGGTAGTGGTGTTCCACAAGGATCACTGCTGAGACCACTGTTTTTAAAAATTCATTCATGGGATGTGGGCATCGCTGGCAAGGCCGGCATTTATTGCCCATCTCTAGTTGCCCTTGAGAAAATGGTGGTGAGCCACCTTCTTGAACCGCTGCAGTCCATGTGGTGAGGGTACTCCCACAATGCTGTTAGGGAGGGAGTTCCAGGATTTTGACCCAGCGACGATGAAGGATCGGCGATATACTTCCAAGTCAGGATGGTGTGTGACTTGGAGGGGAACTTGGAGGTGGTGGTGTTCCCATGCGCCTGCTGCCCTTGTCCTTCTAGGTGGAAGAGGTCACGGGTTTGGGAGGTGCTGCCGAAGATACCTTGGTGAGTTGCTGCAGTGCATCTTGTAGATGGTACACACTGCAGCCACGGTACGCCGGTGGTGGAAGGAGTGAATGTTTAAGGTGGTGGATGGGGTGCCAATCAAGCGGGCTGCTTTGTCCTGGATGGTGTCGAGCTTCTTGAGTGTTGTTGGAGCTACACTCCTCCAGGTAAGTGGAGAGTATTCCATCACACTCCTGACTTATGCCTTGTTCACAATTTACATTAATGATTTAGACTTTGGAATCAAAAGCACAATTTCTAAATTTGCGGATGACACCAAATTGAGGGGACAGCCAACACTGAGGAGGACTGCAACAAATTACTGTATAGGAGGACATTAATAAACTTGCAGAATGGGCATATAATTGGCAAATGAAGTTCAACACAGATAAATGTGAGGTATTACATTTTGGTAGGAAGAATAGGGCGGTCACTCATTACTTGGAGGGTGCGAGTCTGGGTGGGGTAGAGGAACAAAGGGATCTCGGAGTACAAATACACAAATCACTAAAAGTTGCAACACAGGTTAGCAAGGCCATAAAAAAAGCAAACCAAGCACTAGGGTTTATTTCTAGGGGGTAGAATTGAAAAGTAGTGAAGTTATGCTAAACCTGTATCGAACCTTGGTTAGATCACACCTGGAGTATTGCGTACAGTTCTGGTCACCATATTATAAAAAGGATATAGAGGCACTGGAGAGGGTGCAGAGAAGATTTACAAAGATGATACCAGAAATGGGAGGATATACATATCGGGAAAGGATGAACAGGCGGGGTCACTTTTCTCTTGAAAAGAGAAGGCTGAGCGGTGACCTAATAGCGGTCTTTAAAATTATGAAAGGTTTTGATAGAGTGGATACAGAGAGAGTGTTTCCAATTGTGGGGAAGAGCATAACTAGAGGCCATCAATATAAGATAGTCACCAAGAAATCCAATAGGGAATTCAGAATAAACTTCTTTACCCAGAGAGTGGTGAGAATGTGGAACTCGCTCCCACAGGGAGTGGTTGAGGCGAATAGTATCGATGCATTTAAGGGGAGGCTGGACAAGCATATGAGGGAGAAGGGAATCGAGGGTTACGCTGATAGATTTAGATGAGGAAAGACGGGAGGAGGCTCGAGTGGAGCATAAACGCCGGCATGGACTGGTTGGGCCGAATGGCCTGTTTCTGGGCCGTATATCCTCTGTAATCCTGTGTAACCTTTTACCAGCTAGGTTTGCTCCATTACCTTTTGGTTTGTGGTTTCAAGCCCCACTCCAGAGACATGAGCACAAAAATCTAGGCTGACACTCCCAGTGCTGTACTGTCAGAGGTGCCGTCTTTCAGGTGAGACATTAAACCGAGGCTCTGTCTGCTGTCTCAGGTGGACGTAAAAGATCCCATGGCACTATTACGGTGAAGAGCAGGGGAATTATCCCCGGTGTCCTGGGGCCAATGTTTATCCCTCAACCAATATTATTAATAACAGATTATCTGGTGTTTTTCACATTGCTGCTGTGCGCAAATTGGCTGCTGCGTTTCCTGCATTACAACAGTGACGACACTTGAACATAAGAACATAAAAATTAGGAGCAGGAGTCGGCAATTCGGCCCCTCGAGCCTGCTCCGCCATTCAATAAGATCATGGCTGATCTTCTACCTCATCTCCACTTTCCTGCACTATCCCCATATCCAAAAATCTATCGATCTCTGTCAAAGATTCACCACCCTCTGAGTGAAGAAATTTCTCCTCATCTCAGTCCTGCCATCCCAGGAACCAGTCTGGTGAACCTTCGTTGCACTCCCTCTATGACAAGTATATCCTTCCTTAGGTAAGGAGACCAAAACTGTACACAATACTCCAGGTGTGGTCTCACCAGGGCCCTATATAATTGCAGTAAGACGTCTTTACTCTTATACTCAAATCCTCTTGTAATAAAGGCCAACATACCATTTGCTTTCCTAATTGCTTGCTGTACCTGCATGTTAACTTTCAGTGATTCGGGTACAAGGACACCCAGGTCCCTCTGAACACCAACATTTCCCAATCTCTCACCATTTAAAAAATACTCTGCTTTTCTATTTTTCCTACCAAAGTGGATAATTTCACATTTCTCCACATTATATTCCATTTGCCATGTTCTTGCCCACTCACTTAGCCTGTCTATATCCCCTTGAAGCCTCTTTGCATCCTCCTCACAACTTACATTCCCACCCAGCTTTGTGTCATGAGCAAACTTGGATATATTACATTTGGTCCCCTCATCCAAATCATTGATATAGATTGTGAATAGCTGAGGCCCAAGCACTGATCCTTGCGGTACCCCACTAGTTACAGCCTGCCAACCCGAAAATGACCCGTTTATTCCGACTCTGTTTTCTGTCCATTAACCAATCCTCAATCCGTACTAGTATATTACCCCCAATTCCATGAGCCCTAATTTTGTTTAATAACCTCTTGTGTGGCACCTTATCGAATGCCTTCTGAAAATCCAAATATATCATAACCACTGGTTCTCCCTTATCTATTCTGCTAGTTACAACCTCAAAAAACTCTAACAGATTTGTCAAACACAATTTCCCTTTTATAAATCCGTGTTTTTTATAAATACGACTCTTTCAAAACCCAAGGATGTAGGCCATCAGGTCCAGGGGATTTATTGGCTTTCTTGCTATCCCATTAATTTCTTAAGTACTTCATTGGCTGTAAAGCACTTTGGGATTGCCTGAGGTCATGAAAGGTGCTGCTTAATATGTGCAAGTTCTTTCTTTGAATTTCACAGGCAGAACACCACCAACATCACAGCTGGGTGTGTATATTCCTTATAAATTGCCCTCTGTGTTTCACATAAGCTTCCTGACTGCATCATTCCATTGTCCTGCCTGGAGTAATGCACTCAGGATGTCTGCGTACCGCATTGAGGTATCGGGGCTAGCACGAATAATCTGGGAGAAGATATGTACTTGTTGTCAGGCCTTGACCAATGCTAATACGGATCATGTCTGAGGCGTGAGTGTTTACTTTCTCAGTGCATTATGGAGGTTTCCTCGGAGCTGGTGTACTTGGTCACAGCCTTTGTCTCTTCCAACACGGCGTACTTGACCAGCTCTCCCAGGGCGGAAGCAGGCGCACGGCAGGCTGGATCTCCCTGGAGCCAATGTTTGAGCGCTCATTGTAATGGGCCATGCGGGAAGCCTCCCCCACCACACGCTCAAATATCGTTCGCAAAGGAGGTCACCCACACGCGCACACACCCAGACACCCACCCACAGACACGCCCACACACACATCCACAGACACACCCACACACACACCCACACACAGACACACCCACACACACAGACACCCACTCACAGACACACCCACACGCACACACACACACCCACAGGCACACACCCACACACCCTCACACACACCCTCACACACACAACCACACACACACCCGCGCACACCCACCCGCACACACACCCACCCCCACACACCCATCCCCACACACACACTCACCCCACCACACACACGCTCTCACACACACCCCCACACACACCTACCCACACCCACAGACACACCCACAGACACATCCAGCCACCCACCCAGACACACACCCACAGACACACACACACAGACACACCTCCCCACACACACACACACACACACCCTCACCCACACCCACGGACACACACACAGACACACATCCACAGACACACACACACAGACACCCTCACCCACACCCACACACACAGACACACACACAGACACACATCCACACCCACACCCACCCACAGACACACACACACAGACCCACCCACCCCCCCACACACACACACCCATACACACATCCACACACACACCCACAGACACACACCCACAGATACACACCCACAGACGCACCCCAACACACAGACCCACACACACACCCTCACACAGTTCCTCGCACACACCCACAGACACACACCCACCGACACACACCCACACACCCACAGGCACACACACACACGCACCCACACACACACCCACCCAGAGACACCCACCCAGAGACACCCACCCACAGACACACACACACTCACACACCCACAGACACCCCCACACACACCCACTTGACTAAATGTAGGAGGTCAGGTGCATGTGTGTATCATTGTTGGTGCATCAGAGACTGCGGATTGTACAATTTTAATTCTGAGCTCTAACGTCTCATTGAGCTGTGTGTCACGTAGCTTCGCATTATCTTGAAACTGGCTGACAGAATCTCTCGAGTTATGAAAGTCTGTCTGTGCCTCTGTACAGCAGTACCTGCTTAACATTCACTAAAGATGTATCTGCAAACTTTTCCTCCATGTCAAGCAGGCTCAGTAAAGTCTCACCAAAAAGTGTCGGTGTGGATCATTAATGATCCATTGGTGTGAGAGGCGCCAGTGCAGTAATTGTGCGGTGGAATTTTACACGGCACCAGTGCACTGTACACAGGCGGCATTCCGAACACCTTTGGGATTTGCGTTACTATGTTTTCCAGTTTGCAGTCTAAATGGGCCCGATTCCCCAATCGAAAGCTCCCAGCGAGCAGTTGGGAGATGACCGGATCGCAGCCCCAGTCTTTCAGTTCATTTAACTGAATGAATAGAAAATCGGGCACTGTGGGCCGGCGATTTAACGCTGGATTTTCAGGTCCTGATCCCATGCAGCAACACTGCAGTGTGGGCTCTCTCAGGGTTAGCTGCAGTTTCAAAAATTCCCAGATAATTTACAAAAACAAAGTGTTTTGGGAAAGTGGACACTCCCGTCTTTGCTCTCCAAACCTTTGAAATCCAATGGCTGGGGGATCGGTCCTGGAGCTTCCTGTGCTTTCACCAGGCAGGCTGGTGCACATTGTACGGTCTCGGCTGGGTGCTTCCACCAAGCTCTGACCTGTTTCCTACTCGTTTCATAGCAGGTAACACGCATGCAGCATGCTTGATACACGTGTAGCATGATGCATGTATGTCACTAGCAATGCAACAACAACAACTTGCATTCATACAGCGCCTTTAATGTAGTAAAACGTCCCAAGGCGCCTCACAGGAGCGCAATCAGACAAAATTTGACACCGAGCCACATAAGGAGACTTTAGGACAGGTGACTTGGTCAAAGAAATAGTTTTAAGGAGCCTCTTAAAGGAGGAGAGAGAGAGGCGAAGAGGTTTAGGGAGGGAATTCCAGAGCTTAGGGTCCAGGCAGAGGAAGGCACGGCCACCAATGGTGGAGCGATTAAAACTGGGAATGTGCAAGAGGCCAGAATTGGAGCAGCGCAGGGATCTCAGGAGGTTGTAGATTACAGAGATAGGGAGGGGCGAGGGCCATGGAGGGATTTGAACACAAGGGTGAGAATTTTAAAATCGAGGCATTGCCGGACCGGGAGCCAATGTAGGTCAGTGAGCACAGGGGGTGATGGGTGAACGGGACTGGGTGTGAGTTAGGACACGGGGCAGTGAGCACAGGGGGTGATGGGTGAACGGGACTGGGTGTGAGTTAGGACACGGGGCAGTGAGCACAGGGGGTGATGGGTGAACAGGACTGGGTGTGAGTTAGGACACGGGGCAGTGAGCACAGGGGGTGATGGGTGAACGGGACTTGGTGTGAGTTAGGACACGGGGCAGTGAGCACAGGGGGTGATGGGTGAACAGGACTCGGTGCGAGTTAGGACACAGGGCAGTGAGCACGGGGTGATGGGTGAACGGGACTCGGTGCGAGTTAGGACACAGGGCAGTGAGCACAGGGTGTTGGGTGAACGGGACTCGGTGCGAGTTAGGACACGGGGCAGCAGAGTGTTGGATGAGTTCAAGTCTAGGACAAGGGGACTTAAAATCAGAGCCAGGTCATTTAGGAGAGACATTTGGAACTCTCTCCCACAACAAGTAGTAGATGCTAGCTCAATTAATAGTTTTAAATCTGTGATTGATAGCTTTTTGCTCAACAAGGGTATAGAAGGATATGAAGCCAAGGCAGGTGAATGGAGTTAAGATACAGATCAGCCATGATCTCACTGAATGGTGGAACAGGCTCGAGGGGCTGAATGGCCTCCTCCTGTTCCTATGTACTCTGTCCCAGGGAGAAGAGACTTTTATCCCATCAATCGGGGCTGAATTCAAACTCAAACCTGACCACCTCACCACCCTGTTTTGATTTATCTCTTTCCTACTCTCCCTGGGTGGTGTTTCGCACTGTTTGCCTTAGTCCTTTACCCTGGTTTCTCAATTTGGAAACATAAATTACTTTCAGCTGCTTTTCCCCAACGCATTTGTGTTTATTGACCAACTGATTGGCTACTAAACATTTTAAGGCAACAGCACCTGTGGCCACATCAGTCCGCCATTCTTTAAATAGAGTCCCGTGTTTCGAGAGACGCCCACTCCAACTATAACTTCAAATAAAAAGTGAATTGAGCCCCACCTGTTTGTGAATTCCATACTGCTCTACATTACGCCATTGTCTTGGTCTGATTCACTCCTGCTTCACATCCTCTAAAGTTGACTTCATGACACTGTTTTCATTGAGAAGTAAAACACTGTGATAAGCTTGACAATTCCAACAGCAGCTCATTACTGTCAGCTCAAAGTAAGGCAAGTGTCAGCTGCTTTGGATTTCATGTGTTTGTATAGTTCTCTCCAACAGTACAGGGGTGAATGACCCCCACGTATACATGATATAAAGATGATATTTTTTTTAAACTCCTAATACAGCCAAATTTATCAGATCAGCAACAACCAAGTTTGGCATGGAGACCAACGTTTCTGCATTGACTCAGTTAGCACATTTCCCGTGGTTACGGTTGAAACAAAGGATTATTAGTCCTGCGACAATAACCTCCGCGTGATTCAGGCCCGAGTGGTTTTTAAACAACAAGCTTTAATATACATTGACCAATAACAGTATTGTTCTTATACAACTGTCCTACGGTATTACATTAAATGGCCATCGTGGCTCACCGTTATGGGGAATGGACTTCCGACTGTCCAGAGAGCGCTCTAACTTTTAGAGGGAAAAGGTCCCATTCTTATACTATTCGACTACCTTACGCTGCACCTATGCTCAACAGGATGTGTAGGTGCACATTTGCTGAGGCCACATATTAAGGTATTTACCTTACTTCTAATCTTTCGGCCTACAAGCTTTGTTTATTGTACTTTAAATGCGTAGGCCAAGTGGCCTTGCAGACCATCATAGTTCTGACTGCCTTAGCAGTATCTCTGTGCTATCTTTTACTGTGGTATGTGGTGCCTCAGCAACTTCCCCCTTATCTCTTGACCTGGGTGTTTATCATTCTCTGTCTTTTGAGTTTCTAAACTGTCTTTGTTCATATATCGAGACAAGATTGCATTTCCCCTTTCCTCCACATTCGCGCTCTGGCTAAAATGTAAAGCAAAGCATGCTGGGATGCTTTGACCATTTTAACCCGCTTTAAAATATTCCAACAGCAACTTAAATAAACTTATTGTTCGCTCTGAGCTGGACCTCTCAGGGGTTTTCTGACTAGTTAGTTAGTGGACACCAGCTTCCCTCTTCTCCGCCCCCTCCCACCCAAAGCCACCTTACACTGAGGTCATGAGCATCTTTGCAGCTGGTGTGATTGTTGTTCCGAAGTGGTGTGGGTGCTGTCGACCTTGTGACAGTGTGTGCCACTGGTCTAATGACCTTTTTGAGCATACTCCAAGAGCAGTGCAAATTGTCTCAACATCCATAAAAAAACCCTTACTCAGGCCCCTTTCAGACTGGCCTTTAACACCTATATGTGTAAGGTACACCGTGCAGAAGCAGGCACTTGGTTTCTGTTGCCTGGCCTGCTGAGCTTTTTCAGCATTTTCTGTTGTTACTTGGTTTCTGTTTGTGGAGCAGAGACTTCTGCAAGTGTTCACCTGCCTCTGAGTCAGAAGGTTGTGGGTTCAAGTCCCGATCTGGACACTTGAGCATATAATCCAGGCTAACACTTTAGAGCAGTACTGAAGGAGTGCTGTATTGCCAGAGTTTTGGATGAGATATTAAACCAAAGTCTGCCCACTCAGGTGGTTGTAAAAGATCCTGTGGTTCTATTTGAAGAAGAGCAGGGCTGTTCTCCCAGTGTCCTGGACACCAGTTATCCCTCAACCAACAGGTTGCTATTTATGGGACCGTGCAGCTGCCACGTTTCCTACATTGCAACAGTGACTACCCGTCAAATGTGTGGACTTGAAAGGCACTGTATAAATGCAAGTTGGTTCTGTTCTTTCTTTTACGGGCCATGCTATCTTGGACCTCTGCAAATAGAATTTCAGCATCTTCCTGCAATTGCTGCTTCGGGTTTAGGCAGACGACTGGCAAACGCCACTAGTGCAAGAAAGAAATTCAGAGCAAAGTCGGAAGGAGATTCCAGATCGGATACAATGGGATAGATAGAAATGGTTTCTATAATGGGAACCTGATCCGCGATACCAAGGCGGATGTGGGTGTCGCTGATGAGGCCGGCATTTACTGCCCATCCCATGCTGCTCTGAGAAGGTGGTGTTGGGCCTTCTTGTAGTGGTTTGATACAACTGAGAGACTCGCTGGGCCGCTTCAGAGGGCAGTTGAGAGTCAATATGTTGATCTGGGTCTGGAGTCACATATAGGCCCAGGCCGGGTAAGGACGTCAGGTTTCCTTCCCTGAGGGACATCAGTGAACCAGCTGGGTTTTTACGACAATCCGACAGTTTCATGGTCACTTTTACTGACACCAGCTTTTTATTTCCAGATTTTTTAAAACTAAATTCAAATTCTCAAACTACCAAGGCGGGATTTAAACTTGCGTTCTCTGGATTATTAGTCCAGGCTTCTGGATTACTCGTCCAGTAAGACAACCACTGCTCTGTCGTACCTCTCAAATGTGTGTCATTTCCACACTGGACCAACGTTCATCTGCATATTTTTATGCTTTTAGAATAAACACTAAACATTAACCCCCCCCACCCCATGACTTTTTCCTCTTGATCTCGTGTTTCTTCCTTCTCTTCTAATCCTATCTGATCAGAAGATACGAAAAACGAGCATTGACGTAAGGAAACTACTCGGCACTTGGTCTAAGCGTTAAACAAAGCTTTAATCAACTGTTTTACAACATGGAGGTCTCGTTGTGTCCTTCACTAGTTCCTGTTGAGAACGTCCTGCACAAGCTGGGCCCGTGCCCGAGTATTTATACTCTCCCCGGACAGCGGCACCCGCAGGTCGCTGAGTATTATTTCATAAGTCTTTCTTTCATGAATGACTGATTCATGTCAAGCATCATCTGGATGCAAAAATCAACCAGTTGGACCAGTATTATTGTGCATAACTCCTAGAATCACTGAACACAGATGGCTCATGAATTGTACAGGAGGACTCTCCTGCTACTGGGCAAGTGAGAGATTTCTGGTAGTGCTCGAACAGCCCCATTTCAGCACAGAGTACTTAACGTAGCAGCTGTTGTCATTTGCATCAAGCACTCTTTGGTCAAGTGCAACTCCCACATTATTAAACAATGTTCTTTAAGCTCTGTCTCAAAAGAACGCCCCCCCAAGTGTACCTTATGGATTTCGGATTTTCCAGATCAACCAGCCTGTGTTTTTTTGCAGAGACTGATCATTTGATGCCAAACTATGGGCAGCCTTGTGCAACTCACTGAGAACTAGGTTAACACCACCTCCAACTCACTCCTTATTGGACCAGTACAGCTGGTTCAAACCTAGGTCCCTGAGGTAAAAGGAGTGTCTGACCCACTGCAAAGCCAGCTCCCTTCCTTCCTTCCCAATTTTCTACCTTCAAAAGCTTGCATCGAGGTTGCATCTCTCAAGTTGAAAGCCATTGTGAGTAGGTTCAAGGCTGCAGAACCCACATAAAATCATGGAATGGTTACAGCATGGAAGAAGGCCATTCGGCCCATCGAGCCCGTGCTGGCTCTCTGCAAGAGCACTTCAGCTAGTCCCACTCCCCCGCCCTTTCCCCGTAGCCCTGCAAATTTTTTTTCTTTCAGATACTTATCCAACTCCCTTTTGAAAGCCAGGATTGAATCTGCCTCCACCACCCTCTCAGGCAGTGCATTCCAGATCCTAACCACTCGCTGCATAAAAAAGTTTTTTCTTACATCGCCTTTGGTTCTTTTGCCAATCACCTTAAATCTGTGTCCTCTGGTTCTCGACCCTTCTGCCAATGGGAACAGTTTCTCTCTATCTACTCTGTCCAGACCCCTCATGATTTTGAACACCTCTATCAAATCTCCTCTCAATTTTCTCTGCTCCAAGGGGAACAACCCCAGCTTCTCCAGTCTGTCCATGTAACTGAAGCCCCTCATCCCTGGAATCATTCTCGTAAATCTTTTCTGCACCTTCTTGTTAAGTATGTGTATTGTATTGAACAATTAACACAAAGACTTAAACGTATAACTCAAACAGGCCTTTACTGGTTGGAGGTAGGGACTGCACGTAGGTCTTTACTTCATGCCCACAGGCGGGAACTGAGGGGGATCAGTACCCACAGTACTATTTATACCCCTATGGCCAGGAGTGGTACTGCGTATCACTACGCCCAACAAGTAGTGCAGTCCTGTCCATAGGTTCAAAGTAGCACACATATTACATACACAACATTCCTCCCTTCCTAGCTTTACAGTCATCTCCCCATTTAACATAACGTAATAACATATATACATATATAACTTCAGGTTTACATAACAGAATAACATAGATACATAGATAACTTCATGTCAAAACAGATCACAGATTCAGTCTCTGCGGAAAACAGTTCACAGATTCAATCTCTGTGGTGTAGTCGGTTCACGTTGCTGGAGTGACTCATTCAATAGTCCTTCCATGGATTTAACAGTTTGAACTTCCGAACTGAATTGGCTCCGTTCGGAGGGACCACGTGTGTGATCTGGTAGAGGTGATAATGGTTCAGATGGGTCATCTTCTGTTTTTACTTTTCCTTTTCTGCTTCTTGGAGACTCTCTGGGCTCCATTGTCAGCTGCCAGCTGCATGCGCAGTTCCTCCTTCTCTTCCTCCTGTTTCCGTCGTAGAGCCAGCTTCTCCCGATGTTCCGTAGACTTTTGGTGCTCCTCCATGATTTCTGCACTTTGGGAGTCGAAGTTACAAGCTGGGCAGGACAGGACATCGTAATATTCGGTGTCGTCCTGAGCTAGACCAGTGAGAGGGTCGTCTATTTCCTCCATACCCAGCTGGACGTTAGCCAGCTCTTGTTCCAAATCCAGACATCTTTCCTGAAGAGACTTCTTCATGTGTACCTCTGCATCCAGCTTTTTCTGGGCTTTCAGCAAGTCGTTCACTAGTGACCTCATTTGTGATTTTAATACTTCAACTTCCTTTGGAGATTGATTGATCGGACTATGCAATCCCTCTACCGGAGCAGCTGTTTCAGCGGTCTGTTGTTCTACGTTGACGTGAGTCAGCGTACTTTTGGCATCCAATGGCTGCTCTGTTGCAGTCATCTCAGTCTGTGTTGCCACCTCAGCTCTTCCAATAACCTTTGAGAGCTCCGAACCCCTTTCGTTTGAATATTGAAGTTCATGTTCAAGTTTTTCCCATTTCAGAGTCCTGTCCTTCAGCATATGCAGGAGTTGGCTGACCGTTAACTCCTCTGACATCAGACGTTTTGTGTGCTCCTGCTCCATTTTCTCCATCAGCTGCTTCTGTTGTCTTTCCAGATTCTCCAACTCTATATCAAAAGAACTCTTTCGTTGCATTCAACTCTTGCTCAAAACGGCGAAGCATTTGTTCTAATTGCTGTCGTAGTTTGAAATGGAGTTGAGTTCGAGCCCGGTGTCCCTCAGAAATGGGCACATCAGTAGACTTGCCAGACTCAGAATCCACAGTTAAACTATGTTGTTGTTGCTCAGTGGAATTCTGTGCTGAAACTTTGTCTTTTGCACCTGAGTTGGGCTTACCATCATCCGTTCCAGAGTCTGGGCCGACTATCTTCACCGAGTTCTCACTCGTTATTGTTTGTAGGAAATGCCAGTCCATATTCATTTTCCTAATCCACTCCCGTCCTAGTAGTGGAGGACCTCCTTCAGATATCACATATAAGTCCATTATTTGACTGTCTTCGCCCTTGTGGGCCACTGCAACCTCTATTTTCCCGATGGGGTACACTCTTTGCCCCGTGTATGTTTTCAATATAATCCCCGTATCCTGTAGGGGAATATGTTGGAATAACTTTCCGTAATCTTTCTTATTTATGACCGTCAATGCCGATCCAGTGTCCAATTCCAGTTTTACTTGGACTCCTTCTATCTGAAGAGTGACCCAAATTGTCTGGAGGTCTGCACCCTTACCAGCGTTGAGTACTCTTAAGCTAGCCAGTTCATTACAGCTTAAGCTAGCCAGTTCATTACTGCTAGCGTCTGAATCGGACTCCTGTTCGGTCACCTTGTGTACCTTTGCGTATTTTCCTTGCGGTGACTTCTTGTTGCTGGTCTTCTTCCCTGACCTGCATACTCTAGCTATATGTCCAAGCCTACCACAAGTTCTACATTCTTGGTTTTTAAACCAACACTGGTTCTGATCATGCGTTGTCTTTCCACAACGATAACATTTGCCAGAACTCACCCAATTTGTGTGCACTGAGCTCCGGTGACCGTAGCTGCATTACTGCCGTGCCTCTCGCTGCGGCTTCGTGTGCTGCTGCCATAGTGACCGCCTTCTCAAGCGTCAGCTCATTCTCCTCGAGCAGTCGCTTTTGTGTATCCTGTTTAAATAAACCACACACAAATTTGTCTCGTAGTGCATCTGTCAATCCCGTTCCAAACTGGCAATATTTCGCTAATTTACGCAATTCCAGCAAATATTCAGCATTGCTTTCATGCTGTAGCTGCCTTCTGTCGTAAAATTTAAATCGTTCCGCTAGCATCAGCGGCGTGGGGTTTAGATGATCTTTCAGGACAGTAACAATCTCATCGAACGTCTTATCCGCCGGTTCATCTGGTGATAACAGGTGTTTCAATTGCCCGTACGTCTTCGCACCCATTAAATTTAATAATGTTAGAGCTTTATCTTGGTCACGAATTTTATTGGCCTTACAATAATTTTTTACTCTTTCAACATATATGGCCCAATCTTCGAGGTCACTATCAAAGGTGCTAATATTCCCGTGTTTAGGCATTGTAGATTTGCAATTTCTCAGATTTTATTTTCTTTACTTGTTATCAAAGATGGCGGCTTCCCGCTCTTGCCGTCGTCCTCCGCCCACAAAATGGCGGTTTTCCCGCGCTTGGCGGTCTTCACCCGTCCCCCGACGCCGTCTCCCTTCAGCCCTCGAGTGCGGCCCTTATCTTCGCCGCGATCGATAGCCCGCGCTGTGCACCGCGACTCTCGCACCTTGAGCTTCTGCAGCCGCCGCGCCTTTCAGTCCGAGTGCGGCTCTTATCTTTGGTCCCGATCGCTGGCCCGGCTGCGCCCCTCACTTCAAAGCGGCCCGGCCCTTATCTGCCGATCGCTATCGCCCTACCTCTCTCTCTTCCCCAGTCCTGTCTTTACTCCGGTTCACAAGCTGATGGAGGCTTCAGGGTCCTAATGCCTGTCACTTCCAGTCGCTGGAAGCTGTCAGGATTTCTGCTGCCCTTCAGTTTTGAGTGGGGTGTTGTGGATTGAAACCTCTCTTCAACGTCCTGTCTTTGGACGAAGCCGCCTGGAATAACTGCCGCAGGGTAAGAGCCTGACTCGTCGCCAGTGTTAAGTATGTGTATTGTATTGAACAATTAACACAAAGACTTAAACGTATAACTCAAACAGGCCTTTACTGGTTGGAGGTAGGGACTGCACATAGGTCTTTACTTCATGCCCACAGGCGGGAACTGAGGGGGATCAGTACCCACAGTACTATTTATACCCCTATGGCCAGGAGTGGTACTGCGTATCACTACGCCCAACAAGTAGTGCAGTCCTGTCCATAGGTTCAAAGTAGCACACATATTACATACACAACACTTCTCTAAAGCCTTCACATCCTTCCTAAAGTGCGATGCCCAGAATTGGACACAGTACTCCAGTTGAGGCCGAACCAGTGTATTATACAGGTTCATCATAATTTCCCCACTTTTGTACTCTATACCTCTATTCATGAAGCCCAGGATCCCATAAGCTTTTTAACTGCTTTCTCAACCTGCCCTGCCACCTTCAATGATTTATGCATATACCCCCAGGTCTCTCTGTTCATGCACCCCCTTTAGGATTGTACCCTTTAGTTTATGTTTCCTCTCCTCATTCTACCAAAATGTATCACTTCACATTTTTCTGCATTAAATTTCATCTGCCATGTGTCCGCCCATTTCACCAGCCTGTCTGTCTTCCTGAAATCTTTCACTCTCTTCCTCACTGTTCACTATACTTCCAAGTTTTGTGTCATCTGCAAATTTTGAAATTGTGCCCTGTACACCCACGTCCAAGTCATTAATATATATCAAGAAAAGCAGTGGTCCTAGAACCGACCCCTGGGGAACACCACTGTATACCTTCCTCCAGTCTGATAAACAACTGTTCACCACTACTCTCTCTTTCCTGTCACTTAGTCAATTTCGTATCCATGCTGCCACTGTCATTTTTATTCCATGGGCTTCAACTATTATGTGACACTTTGTCGAACGTCTTTTGGAAATCCATGTACACCACGTCAACCGCATTGCCCTCATCAACCCTCTCTGTTACCTCATCAAAAAACTCGATCAAGTTGGTTAAACACGATTTGCCTTTAACAAAGCCGTGCTGGCTTTCCTTAATTAATCCACACTTGTCCAAGTGACTGTTAATTTTGTCCCTAATTATTGTTTCTAAAAAGCTTCCCCACTACCGAGGTTAAACTAACTGGCCTGTAGTTGCTGGGTTTATCTTTACACCCTTGTTTGAATTAATGGTGTAACATTTGCAATTCTCCAGTCCTCTGGCACCACCCCCGTTTCTAAGGAGGATTGGAAGATTATGGCCAGTACCTCCGCGATTTCTTCCTTCACTTCCCTCAGTGTCCTAGGATGCATCCCATCTGGTTCTGGTGACTTACCTACTTTAAGTACAGCCAGCCTTTCTAGTACCTCCTCTTTATCAATTTTTACCCCATCCAGTATCTCAACTACCTCCTTCACTATGACTTTGGCAGCATCTTCTTCCTTGGTGAAGACAGATGCAAAGTACTGATTTAGTACCTCAGCCATACCCTCTGCCTCCATGCGTAGGTCTCCTTTTTGGTCCCTAATCGGCCCCACCCCTCCTCTTACTAACCATTTACTTTTTATATGCCTTATTTTCTTTTCATTTCTCCTCTGAACTTTCTATATTTAGCCTGATTCTCAGATGTATTCTCAACCTGACATCTGTCACACGCACTCTTTTTCTGCTTCATCATATTCCCTATCTCTTTTGTCATCAAGAGAGTTCTGACTTTAGTTGCTCTGCCTTTCCCCCTCGTGGGAATGTACCTCAACTGTACGAACTATTTCCTCTTTAAAAGCAGCCCATTGTTTAATTACAGTTTTGCCTGCCAATCTTTGATTCCAATTTACCTGGGCAGATGCGTTCTCATCCCTCTGAAATTGGCCGTCCTCCAATTAAGTATTTTTACTCTCGATTGCTCCCTGCCCTTTTCCATAGCTAATCTAAACCGTATGATACTATGATCGCTGTTCCCTAAATGTTCACCTACTGACACTTGCTCCACTTGACCCATCTCATTCCCCAGAACCCGATCCAGCAATGCCTCCTCCCTCGTTGGGCTGGAAATGTACTGATCAAGAAAGTTCTCCTGAACACCCTATATCCAGGAATATTTAATACCCAATACTTTTTTGATCCAGGTCTCGGTCATTGCCACAACATCATATTCCCAGGTGGCTATTTGTGCCTGCAGCTCACTTACCTTGTTTACTACGCTTCGTGCGTTCACACACACTGTAAACCCATCTTAGACCATCCTGTGTTCTCTTAGTCTGACCCCACCTAATACCTTATTACTTCTTACTCTAGTGCTCTCTGTCTCTCCCCATCCTTTGTGCACTTTGTTTCTCCTTTCTAATGCTACATCCTGGTGCCCATCCCCCAGCCAAATTAGTTTAAACCCTCCCCAACAGCACTAGCAAACCCTCCCGTGAGGATATTGGTTCCGGCTCTGTTGAGGTGAATTCTGTCCGGCCTGTACAGGTCCCACCACCCCCAGAACCGGCCCCAATGTCCCAGGAATCTGAAGCCCTCCCTCCTGCACCATCTCTCCAGCCATGTATTCATCCACTCTATCCTCCTATTTCTATACTCACTCGCTCGTGGCACTGGGAGTAATCCGGAGATTAATACCTTTGAGGTCCTGCTTTTTAATCTCTTTCCTAGCTGCCTAAAATCTGCCTGTGGGACCTCATCCCTCTTTCTGCCTATGTCGATGGTTCCGATAAGGACCACGACCTCTGGCTGTTCACCCTCCCCCCTCAGAATGTTCTGCAGCCGCTCGGTGACGTCCTTGACCCTGGCACCAGGGAGACAACATACCATCCTGGAGTGACGTCTACAGCCACAGAAATGCCTGTCTGCTCCCCTAACTATCGAATCCCCTATCACTATTGCTTTCCCTATCTTCCTCCTCCCCCTCCCCCTACAGCTGAGCCGCCCATGGCGCCGTAGACTTCTATTAATACACATTATAGCATGACAGCCCACATCCTTTATTGTTCTGAAAACCCTGGCAACATGACAGTGGATAAAGAAAATCTTCAACATGTTTTCTGGTATTAATTTTGCAAAAGTATATGGTGACGGGGTTTAGGTTCAGAGTAATTACAAGGTCGGATTTACGCTAATTTAATAGGAGCTTGGGACAGTAAGTGTTTAGTAAGTCAGCCTATAGAGGGGACATTCATTTAATGGAGGGAATGCCCATGTTAATTTATTTTTATTTTTTATTTTTTGCTTTCTCAGAAGTCACTTGGTGAAGCTGTCATGCTGGCTGGGGCTGAGCTGACAGAGCTGGATTTGAGTGATAATGCATTTGGACCAGATGGAATTCAGAGCTGCAAAGACCTTCTGAAGAACAGGAGCTGCTACACCCTCAAGGAGCTGAGACTTAATAACTGCGGCCTTGGAACTGAAGGAGGGAAGGTACAGAGCGCAGACAAAAGAGCCCTCTTGAATACTGGTCATGTTGGGATTTCATAATTAATATGAAACAGTTGACATTATTGTAGCTTAATCATCTTAAGAATATTTTCCTCTAGGGTGTTCTGCCAAACATTTCTTTAAAAAAATTAATAAATTATTCACCTTCAACACAAAGCAGCTCAATTAACCAGCCTGCTGTGGTGACCTGGTAAGGTGCAATGACAAGGAGCTAGTATTAACAGAAAATGGATCAATACATCATTTTATTCCCATGCCCGATGAACTGCAGAACTCAGTATTAAAATGAGTTCAGATTAAAATCCTTGTGGGGACTGCAAAATGCGCGCCAAGCTTAAAAATAAAACAAATGAGCTTCTCACCTGTGGAGCAATCCTTAACATTTCATTTAATTCTTTACTCAGGACAGGCATGTTTTAGGTTGGTTTGCAGATTTATGTAACAGTTACATTTAGTTTTCCGAAGGTCTTAGAATTTTTGAACCCCCCCCTTCTGCCTTGACAGCGAGTCCTATCCATCTGCAGTCCTTAATAAATCAGAAACTGGCTGATTTTTGAACGCTTTCTTGAAAGAACACACCTTTTGTTTTGTCCTGCTTCACCCGAGCAAGACACAATGGGCCCAGAATTTGCTGCCAAAATAACAGCGAGATTAATGGCGCTCGCCATTGTTAATGTGTAAATCGTCCAGCAACTTGTGGCGAGGAAGAGATACCCCGTGAATTGTGAATCGCCACAAGTTACTGGATGATTTGCACCGTTTTGCCGTTAGCCTCGCGGAAACGGCATCTCCGCTGTCAACCTCACCACTGACATTCATTGACATCTAGATTTACATTGGTGTACTACTAGTTTGTCACACTGCACCATTGCTGCTGTTATCTGTTCTGTGTGCTCCACTGGACATGTATGGAAGAGAGGCTGGATATTAATGGTCACAAATATACATCTATATATATAAAGCGGCTCTTCTGTCTGTCCCGATGTCTGTCTGTCCCGATGTCTGTCTGTCTGTCCGTTCTCTATACATTTGTAAGTTACAGAGCGTACCAACGCGCGCGTCGCCTCAAAAGAAAGCTTGCGATTCCGGACCGGTCATAGGCGTATTTACGTTTCGGCCGGACAAAAATCCCGCCCGCGGTATCCCAAAAACGTTCAGCGTTCTGCTCATTAGCATCTCATTAGCGACCGTGTGACGTCGAGGTCCACCAATCGGACGGCGGGTTCCTTCCTACAGTTGAGTGTCGAGTGACTCGACGATTGACCAATCCTATGCTTTGGTGACCTGACCGGTCGACCAATCGGTGCGTGTGTGGGCGGGCCTTATCCTTCTGAACCGAGGTGAGTGGCCGCCATCTTGATTTTTCACAATTTTTCCCCCACACTTTCTGTGTGTTAGGGAACTAAGGTAAATATTTTAATGATGTGTTAGGGAATTAAATAACAATTTAATAGGGGGGGGGAGAGCCTCGGGAAATCGCGGGGGGGGGAGAGCCTCGGGAAATCGCGGGGGGGAGAGCCTCGGGAAATCGCGGGGGGGGAGAGCCTCGGGAAATCGCGGGGGGGAGAGCCTCGGGAAATCGCGGGGGGGGGAGAGCCTCGGGAAATCGCGGGGGGGGGCGAGCCTCGGGAAATCGCGGGTGGCTCGCGCCGCCCGCACTGACCGTGCATGCGCCGCCCGCCCGCCCACAGCGGCCGTCCATCAGCCACGCGATACGCGGGGGACCTCAGCTCCGGACCTCAGGCGCTAGGCAGGGGGAGGGGCCGGAGAGAGGGACAGAGGGGAGTGGGGGAGCGGGGGAGTGGGGGAGGGGAGGGGTGGGGGTGGGCGAGGGGAGGGAGACAGGGGAGGGGAGGGAGACAGGGGAGGGAGGGAGAGGAGGGGAGGGGAGGGAGGGGAGGGAGAGGAGAGGAGGGGAGGGAGGGGAGGGAGAGGAGGGGAGGGGAGGGAGGGATAGGACAGGGAGAGGACATGACAGGGAGAGGGGGGACACACAGGGGCAGGGAGACCAAGCGCCCCAAAATTGCCCTCGCAATGCGGGGCTCCCCAGCTAGTCTATATATATAAAGAGGCTCTTCTGTCTGTCCCGATGTCTGTCTGTCCGTTCTCTATATGTTTGAAAGTTACAGAGCGTACCGACGCACGCGTCGCCTCAAAAGAAAGCTTACGATTCCGGACCGGTCATAGGCGTATTTACGTTTCGGCCGGACAAAAATCCCGCCCGCGGTATCCCAAAAGCGTTCAGCGTTCCGCTCATTAGCATCTCATTAGCGACCGTGTGACGTCGAGGTCCACCAATCGGACAGCGGGTTCCTTCCTACAGTTGAGTGTCGAATGACTCGACGATTGACCAATCCTACGCTTCGGTGACCTGACCGGTCAACCAATCGGTGCGTGTGTGGGCGGGCCTTATCCTTCTGAACCGAGGTGAGTGGCCGCCATCTTGATTTTTCGCAATTTTTTCCCCCACACTTTCTGTGTGTTAGGGAACTAAGGTAAATATTTTAATGATGTGTTAGGGAATTAAATAACAATTTAATGGGGGGGGGGAGAGCCTCGGGAAATCGCGGGGGGCGGGAGAGCCTCGGGAAATCGCGGGGGGAGGGGAGAGCCTCGGGAAATCGCGGGGGGGGGAGAGCCTCGGGAAATCGCAGGGGGGGGAGAGCCTCGGGAAATCGCGGGGGGCTCGCGCCGCCCGCACTGACCGCGCATGCGCCGCCTGCACTGACCGCGCATGCGCCGCCCGCCCGCCCACAGCGGCCGTCCATCAGTCGCGCGATACGCGGGGGACCTCAGCTCCGGACCTCAGGCGCTAGGCAGGGGGAGGGGCCGGAGAGAGGGACAGAGGGGAGTGGGGGAGGGGGTGGGGGAGGGTAGGCGTGGGGGTGGGGGAGGGAGGGAGGGAGACAGGGGAGGGGAGGGAGGGAGAGGAGGGGAGGGGAGGGAGACAGGGGAGAGGAGGGAGGGATAGGACAGGGAGAGGACATGACAGGGAGAGGGGGGACACACAGGGACAGGGAAACCAAGTGGCCCAAAATTGCCCTCGCAACGCGGGGCTCCCCAGCTAGTACTCTATATATATTGGCCTAGAAATTCAGTAGCGCCCCGTTTGGGGTGCCAGCCTCGCCAGGGCACTAAAAGTAGCGCCCCAGAAGCAGTCGCGGCCGCCCACCGGAAATTCAGTTTGCGTGCCCCAGAGGGAAGTGAGGCGTTACTGGAGGCGCCCCGCTTCCCTCTTGGGGCGCTGCAGCTGAATATCGCTGCGCAACGTGCCGCAGCGCCACACGTTGCGGCATGGCACGCTGCGGTACTGCAGGCCTTCCTCCCCTTTTTAAAGGGGAGGGGCCTTGTGCAGCGCGATCGAGGATCGCGAGTGCCGGCAAAAGAGCCCGGCACCGAGGAGAAGTGCCGGGCTCTTGGAACGCAGTCGGCACTCCGCGGGAGTGGGGGGGCGCTCAGGAGGCCGGGGACGGCAGTGCGGAGAGGTGCTGGCAGGCAGCCAGCTGAAAAAATGGCCGCCCCGCACCTCTCCTTTAATTAGTGCCTCTACCGCCGCAGGTAGGCCCCCCTGAACTGGTCGCAAATAGCGTCCGGCGCTAAAGCAGGGGGCGCATCTAAATATCGCGATCGGGGCATTAGCGGGGCGCTGTGCACACCGATGACGTCATCGGTAGCGGCGCAGCGCTAACGGGCGTCACACTGCAGGCACCCAGCATCCCTTCCCCACCATGTTCCAGACCCAATGGCCATAGACGCATCACCGATTTTAATCGCTCCACCATTGGCGGCTGTGCCTTCAGCTGCCTGGGCCCCAAGCTCTGGAATTCCCTCCCTAAACCTTTCTACCTCGCTCTCCTTTAAGACATTCCTTAAAACCGACCTCTTTGACCAAGCTTTTGGTCACCTGTCCTAATATCTGCTTCTGTGGCTCGGTGTCACATTTTGTTTGATAATCGCTCCTGTGAAGCACTTTGGAATGTTTTACTACGTCAAAGGTGCTATTTAAATGTAAGTTGTTGGTTTATTTCGTTTCTGCCCCTTTCTCTGTTTCTCCTCTCTAATAGTCAACCACACAATTTTTCTATTGGTTTCCATTCCTTTTCCAACACTCCTAATCCCCAGCAGTGCCATCTCGCCAAGATCTGTACTTTTCTCCAAAAGCAAATTTCCATTGCTTGGTTATTTCAAGAATAGTATGAATTCTTAGACTGCCAGCATGATCATGGAAACTCCAGTCTTCCTGGGCTGAACATTTTTCTGTGACACACAAATAATATTACAGTAATAAAGGTATTTGACCATCCGTCTGTTCGTTGTGTTCTGCCCCTAGGGCAGGTCCTACCTCAGGTCTCACACATGAGATTCTTGAGCCACTCGCTGGGGAAGAGCAGCTGAGGTGGTTTCCCCATTGCTTTCCTCACGGTTTTTATCTTCGGAGGACCTTCTCCCAGGTGGGCTGCACCCAAGGTTGGGAGAGACCCACCTACCCTTTAGAGCGGTGGGGGGCACCCGCACCCATCGGACACAAGCCTCCCCCCCTCCCCCAGACACTGGAGTGAAGCCCAGCCCTTCTGCCTCAGAGGCGGGAGTACTACCTCTGAGCCAGTGGTCACTCCAGCCAGGCGCGAGTTCCCCGCTGGAGGTCAACCCAAACAATATTCTAGTCTCCACTCACCAGGCTATCAACAATAGCTTATTACTGGAATATGAATTCATAAATTAAACAGCCCACTTTTTCTCTAGCCAACTGAAAACCCAGATTGTGAAGATTGATATGGTCACATCATAAGTGCGTCCTAGGTACTTGAAGGGTTAAGAAATGTTCTACTCTAAAATTTGCACCATTCAGCACTTGCACGCTGTCTAAGACACATCTGCGTATCTCTTCATATATCTTTTAAATTAGTGAATTATCCATATGCGTGACTAATAGATGGAACAATAATGTTTGTGGATGTATTAAAGAAGAAAAAAAGATTTGTGGATTTTGAAAGTTGCAGAGGCCCTTCAGTGCTCAAAGACTGTTACTGATTGTCCTGATCTATTTCAGTGAGCAAGAGACTTCAACCTACAACATTTTGAGACAAGTGCAATGGAGTGTCTCCAAGCACTGTAGCAGGAGGTGTCTCGCTAGCTGGAATAAATCCCAAAATCAGCAAGGCAATATTGATAGGGGGCCAGTAGATGAATGCCAATGAATAGGAGAGTTAAATGGGTTGGCTGTGAAGCCGGCTCAGTGACTTGAGCAGCAGGGAAGTATGCTTCAAGCGGATTCCAAAAGGATAATTTGGGCATTTCGCAGCTGGCTCTGGAGGACCCTATCCTGCAGTTGCCATCCAAGCTCGTCCACCAGGCTGACTATATTTCCACTGCATTTCTCGCTTGAATCCAACAGCAGTTGTCCGGGGTAAGTGGGCAGTTGCTCATTTCAAAACCTCCTGAAAGACATATTGATGGGGCAAATGATTTGCACAGCACGATAACTGTTAAAACTGGGTGTTGTGCTCTGATACAACAAGTGGGCTTTTTCACACACAGAATCCAAAGCAATTCTTTGTGTACCTTTAGACTGAAATGGCTTCCCTCGTGCTCACACCTAGAATGAGCCAGCGCTGTGCTGCACAAGATATAAAGTCCTCTGCACCTTAAATGTCAGCTAATTAACAATCATTAGATATTCGCTATAGAACGAGTTGCCAGCTGAGCCTTGCTAACTTAATATACGAGCGTTGAAACCTCACCACGCAAGATGTAATAATTAGCCGGTCTGTGCCCCAGTGCAGGCATGTTCTCAATGGTGATCAGCACATCATTAGGCCTCTTCCACCCTCAGCCGTTGCCATAAGAGCACTTCAGGATGAGAAAACTGGCAGCAATGAGTGTCGGGGCAGTGGGAGGCCGGGGAAAGGTAAAAATCTAATTGCAGTATTCACCAGCTAATAGGCACCCTGTTGGTGGGAATGTTTGTTTAAAGGGGAAACATCTGCTGTGGTCAGGGATTCAGTCCTCGTACGTTCTGCAGGGTGCACCTGGGCAAATGAATGTTTGCCTCATCGTAGGGGTGTTTCTGCTAAGATACTGTGAACTCTCCTCAACCTTCAAGCACTGAGAGACACTTTCAGTTCTCAGAAAAGCTGCTTGTATAGCACCTGTGAAAGTGATTTTCTATAAATTACGATCAATTATGATGTGAGATAGAATGTGCAAAGCTATGTTTTTCTACCCTTTTTGTAGTGAGTTTTACTTGTTGCTTAATTCAGGCGAGTGGTGTCAGTGCAGAGCAATGGCACAGGTTCCATTATAGGTGCCTCAGGACAGCACTGAGAAGCTGCAAGTCAGGTACAGCATGGACTTGATGTTGTCTCTACTCTGTCCCAATAATATGCCGTCATCTGCCAGCTGAGACGACCACCCCTTACTACGCCAGCATAACATTTGCCATTTCCCTCACCCGTCTTCCTGTAGCCACTCTGAGAGACACAGACAATCAGCCCTGACTTGGGGGCAGTACCCGTTATGGGCTGGATCGAGCCCACCCAAACTCATTCCATATAGCCAGCAGACAGAACGTGTTTATCCAATTGGGCTGGGGTTTAACCGGGGGTCCCAGAGGTGGAAGGCCACTGCCTAACCCTTAATCTTAATCCCATTACATTTTTATTTAGCCACGCTTCAGTTCTCCAAAACGTTAAGACAGCCAGCTAGTTTGCTTTAAGAGGGAAAAAAAACACATTCCTTTGATTCCTTGGCGAGTTTATCCCGTAATTGGTTGCGTCATACGGCTAAGGAAGGACCTCAGTCTGGGTCTCCAGTCTGTACTGAGTTAGCGGATCCCAGTCAGGGTAGAGTCAGTGCGCCTGTATTGGGGCAGAGAGCAAGCGACCAGAATCCCCTCCCCACCCTTGATGGCCATCCAGCATCTGCTGCCAATAATGCACGTATGTGGACATCAGTGAGGGCAGGGGCGAGCTCCGCTGCAGTGCCTCCTGTGGGTCAGTAACCTGCCAATGCTCGCTACAGAGGCTCACCCATAATTAATGGCAACTCGGACGAGGCATCGGAAGCTATTCAGCCTAATGAAACTGGACGCAGAGAAACTGACGCCTTCAGGAGAGGAGCGAAATGGTGAGGCTCACAACAACAAAATCAGATTGGTATTCCTGTAAAGTTTCAATTAAAACAACCAATTTACAAACCTTTGTTCATTTTAATCATTCATTCACTGATTAAATCTAAACAGGAAACACTTAAAATTAATATTTTACACAAACACGATTAGAATTGTGAAATGTGCTGGCTCAGACACCGGGTACAATTGGCACTGGGCTGACTAGTTTTAAGTAGAACAAGCATTTTGGAAACCACACTTGGGAAATGTTTCAAGATTAGATTAGGACTTTGTATTTAACTCTTTTAATTAGATCAGGAATTCTATACAGTGGGAGCGAACAGTAAGGAGACTGAAATAAAAACAAAAAATGCTGGAAACACTCAGCAGGTCAGGCAGCATCTGTGGAGAGAGAAACAGAGTTAACGTTTCAGCTCAAAGTCCTTGCGTCAGAACAAAAAGGTCATCGATCTGAAGTAACGTTGATTGAGGAATAAATATTGGCCGGGACGAACGCCCCTGCTCTTCTTGGAAATAGTGTCATGGGATCTTTTACGTCCACCTGAGAGGAACAGACGGGGCCTCGGTTTAAGGTCTCATATGGAAGACAGCAACTCTGACAATGCAGCTCTCCCTCAGCACTGCACTGGGAATGTCAGTCTAGATTTCTGTGCTCAAGGTCTCTGGAGTGGGACCTGAACCCACAACCTTCTGAGTCAGAGGCAAGTGTGCTACCCACTGAGCCAGGAGCAGAGGGGAGAAATTGGAGGACAGCCCCAGTGAATCTGTGATGGAACAAGTAATCTCACAGCTCTCTGCCGCCAGTGGAGGATAATACGGGAGCAGTAGTATAGTGGTTATGTTACTAGACTAGTAATCCAGAGGCCTGGACTAATGATCCGGAGATGTAAGTTCAAATCCCACCATGACAGCTGGGAATTTAAATTCAGTTAATTAAATAAATCTGGCATAAAAAATTTTAGTATCAGTAATGGTGACCGTGAAACTATCGGCTGGTCGTAAAAACTCATCTGGTTCACTATGTCCTTTAGGGAAGGAAATCTGCCGTCCTTACCCAGTCTGGCCTATACGTGACTCCAGACCCACGGCAATGTGGTTGACTCTGAAATGACCGAGCAAGCCACTCCGTTGTAAAAAAAAACTGCTACGAAAAAGAATAAAACCAGACGGCATTGACCTTGGCACCGGCTACAGACATGACAATGGCACACCCAGCCCAGTTGACCCTGCAACATCTGGGGACTTCTGCCAAAATTGGGAGATCTGTCCCACAGACTAGTCAAGCAGCAGTCACACTCACAGAATCATACCTTTCAGCCAATGTCCCAAACTCCTCCATCAGCATTCCTGCGTATGTCCTGTCCCACCGGCAGGACAGACCTACCAGGGATGGCAGCACAGTCGGGAAGGAATGGCCCTGAGAGTCCTCAACATTGACTCTGGACCCCATGAAGTCCTATGGCTTCAGGTCAAGTATCGGCAAGGAAACCTCCTGCTGATCACCACCTACTGCCCTCCCTCAGCTGATGAATCAGTACTCCTCCATGTTAAACACCACTTGGAAGAAGCACTGAGGGTAGCAAGGGCACAGAATGTACTCTGGGTGGGGGTGTCAATGACCATCACCAAGAGTGCCTCGGTAGCAGCACCATTGGCCGAGTCCTGAAGGACATAGCTGCCAGTCTGGGCCTGTGATAGGTGGTGAGAGAACCAACACAGGGGAAAAACCTACTTGACCTCATCCTCACCGATCTACCTGTCGCAGATACATCTGTCCATGACAGTATTTGTACCAGTGACCACCACACAGTAATTGTGGAGACGAAGTCCCGTCTTCACACTGAGGACACCCTCCATCGTGTTGTGTGGCACTACCACCGTGCTAAATGGGATAGATTCGGAACAGATCTAGCAGCTCAAAACTGGGCATCCATGAGGTGCTGTGGGCCATCGGCAGCAGCAGATTTGTATTCCACCACAATCTGTAACCTCATGGCCTGGCATATCCCTCACTCTACCATTGCCATCAAGCCAGGAAACCAACCCTGCTTCAATAACGAGTGTAGAAGAGCAGCACCAGGTGTACCTGAAAATGAGGTGCCAACCTGGGGAAGCTGCAACAAAGGACTACATGCGTGCTAAAAAGTGGAAGCCGCATGCTATAGACAGAGTTAAGTGATCCCACAATCAACGGATCAGATCAAAGCTCTGCAGTCCTGCCACATCCAGTCGTGAATGGTGATGGGCTATTAAACGGGAGGAGGGGGCTACATGAATATCCCCATCCTCAATGATGATGGAGCCCAGCACGTGAGTGCAAAAGACAAAGCTGAAGCGTTTGCAACCATCTTCAGCCAGAAGAGCTGAGTGGATGATCCACATAGACCTCCTCCTGAGGTCCCCACCACCACAGAAGCCAGTCTTCAGCCAATTCGATTCACTCCACGTGATATCAAGAAAAGGCTGAGCGCACTGGATACAGCAAAGGCTATGGGCCCCGACAACATCCCGGCTATCGTGCTGGAGACTTGCGCTCGAGAACTAGCTGCGCCTCTAGCCAAACTGTTCCAGTACAGCTATAACACTGGCATCTATCCGACAATGTGGAAACTGCCCAGGTATGTCCTGTCCACAAAAAGCAGGACAAATTCAATCGGTCAATTACCGCCCCATCAGTCTACTCTCAATCATCAGCAAAGTGATGGAAGGTGCCATCGACAGTGCTATCAAGCAGCACTTACTCACCAATAACCTGCTCACTGATGCCCAGTTTGGGTTCCGCCAAGACCATTCAGCTCCCAACCTCATTACAGCCTTGGTCCAATCATGGACAAAAGAGTGAATTACAGAGGTGAGGTGAGAGTGACTGCCCTTGACATCAAGGCAACATTTGACCAAGTCTGGCATCAAGGAGCCCTGGTAAAACTGAAGTCAACGGGAATGGGGGGAAAACTCACCACTGGCTGGAGTCATACCTAGCACAAAGGAAGATGGTTGTGGTGGTTGAAGGTCAATCATCACAGGCCCAGGATATCGCTGCAGGAGTTCCTCAGGGCAGTGTCCTAGGCCCAACCATCTTCAGCTGCTTCATCAATGACCTTCCCTGCATCATAAGGTCAGAAGTGGGGATGTTCGCTGATGACTGCACAGTGTTCAGTGCCATTCACAACTCCTCAGATAATGGGCTGGATTTTCATTCAGCAGTCGGGAAGGAGGCGGGACTACAACTTTCGGGTTTTAGTCCCGCCTCCATCGAGATGCGGCCAATCCACGCGATTTTCCCTTGATTGACCTTGTTGAGCCCGCCCAGCGGGCTCAGCAGACCAATTAAGCGCCACACGGCAACAGATGATGTCACAGACTGAAATTTAATCTGTCACGAGGTTTTGACAGATGAAATATCAGTGTTTCACAGCTGTTTGAAGCTGTCAAACACTGACAGTCTTACTTCCAACCTGAGTCCTTCTACACAGACTCAGTTAGAAATCTCGCCGGCACTGAAAGCTGAAGGCTGTCACTTTTGACAGCTCGCGGCCATTCTGCTTTCAGTGCCGGCTGAGTGATGGACTCCCGAAGCCTAGAGGAAGGAAGGCTGTAAAGGTAAGTACAGGTAATTTAAACTTCTTTACACACTTTAGACACACCAAACACACTTACCTTTGCACTCATGCACCCATCACTCACCTGAACACCGACATCTCGACCCCTCCAAGTCCTTCAACCCGACGGTCCGCCTGCTCTAACCTGGCATGGTTTGGAGCCGTCGGGAATCCCACACGACACCCCTCAAAATAGGGATTAGGCTAAAAACTGCCTGTTAACAGGCAGTTAATTGGCACTAATCCCTTCCCGCCTCGGGTCGGCAGGTCCCAGTGTGGGGCGGGTACCCGCCTCCTTTGGAACTTACGTGGAGGTGGGTTTTGGGCGGGATGGTATCGGGACCCCCGAATTTGGGATTTTTGCCCCCCGCACACCTAAAACCCGCCTCACGGCACACTGAAAATCCAGCCCAATGAAGCAGTCCATGCCTATATGCAGCAAAACTTGGACGATGTTCAGGCTTGGGCTGATAAATGGCAGGTAACATTCGCGCCACACAAGTGCCAGGCAATGACTATCTCCAACAAGCGAGCATCTAACCACCTCCCCATGACATTCAATGACATTACCATTGCCGAATCCCCTACCATCAACATCCTGGGGGTCACCATTGACCAAAAACTTAACTGGACCAGCCACACACATACTGTGGCCACAAGAGCAGGTCCGAGACTAGGTATTCTGCGGCGAGTGTCTCACCTCCTGACTCCCCAAAGTCTTTGCACCATCTACAAGGCACAAGTCAGGAGTGTGATGGAATACTCTCCACTTGCCTGGATGAGTGCAGCTCCAACAACACTCAAGAAGCTCGCCAACATCCAAGACAAAGCAGACCACTTGATTGGGACCCCATCCACCACCTTAAACATTCACTCCCTCCACCACCGGCGTACCGTGGCTGCAGTGTGTACCATCTACAAGATGCACTGCAGCAACTCACCAAGGCTTCTTCGGCAGCACCTCCCAAACCTGCTACCTCTACCACCTAGAAGGACAAGGGCAGCAGGCACATGGGAACACCACCACCTCCAAGTTCCCCTCCAAGTCACACCATCCTGACTTGGAAATATATCGGCTGTTCCTTCATCGTCGCTGGGTCAAAATCCTGGAACTCCCTCCCTAACAGCACTGTGGGAGTACCTTCACCACACGGGCTGCAGCGGTTCAAGAAGGCAGCTCACCACCACCTTCTCAAGGGCAATTAGGGATGGCCAATAAATGCTGGCCTTGCCAGCGACGCCCACATCCCATGAACGAATAAAAAAAAATAGCTGCTGCTTGCAACGGGCAACAGCAACAACATTACATTGCATTCCTACATTACAACAGTGACTACACTTCAAGAGTACTTCATTGGCTGTAAAGCGCTTTGGGATGTCCTGAGGTCGTGAACGGCGCTCTATAAATGCAAGTCTTTTTTCTTTTCTCTTGGTTTCTCCCAATCCTAGATCAGTAGAGCCCGATGCATTTTGTTTCTCTCCAAGCCCCTTTAGAAGGTGGTACCAGCAGCATGCCGCCCCCCAGCCAGGCTCCAATTCCAAATTCACTAACTCAATTTCTTCACGGACATTAAACAATTATAATTACATACAGAGCCACACAAGGTGATGTATAATGACAGCAGCAAATGGCCTGATCCTTTAAAACTCCACTGAGCTTGTCTTTGCCAACAGTCTGCAACACCCCTCCAGCATTTGCTTTGTGATGAAATAACTCTGTGTTCTGGCATTTGTATTGTTGTTGTTGTTGTTGTACTTGTTAATGTCTGGAATGTTCTACCGGTGTAACCACTAATGCTCCTCCCTAGCCACGCCCCTCTTCTGGAATGTTCTACCAAGGGCTGGGTCGGTGATGAATGATGGTTGCCCTGTGTTAACTTGATGCCATGTTCTTACTTAATAAAAGCCTTTAGTTTTAAGCTTTAACCTCATGGATTCAGGCAGTTATTTGGCACATCATGCTTCTGGTTCAGTTTCTCCCAACACCACCTGCTGGTTTTTGGTCTTTCTCTCTTCCTGCCTCTAGGCCCGAGTCTTAAAAATCAAAATAGTCTTTGAACTGCCTGGAATAAATAGGGACGATTTTTCCTTGTGGGTGGGGTGTCCAAACTGGGTGGCAAACCACCCGATCCTCCCGGAGAGTCATCGGGACACGACGCTGCCATTTAAATTAGGCTCCCACTCCTCAGGGGCAGGCAGCCTTGTGTGGCTAGAGTCATATGGTGGGGGCTGGAATGTGTTGGGAATGAGATACAAGCCCCTGCCCCCCTTAACAAATCCTCCTCCCCCCCCCACCCCCGCGTGCACCATTCTCGCTGGCCGAGGGTGGGGGTGGGTGGGGGGAAAATCAGCCCTAATGTTTCCTCTTACGGTCCCATTTAAATAGGACCCATAGGAGAGGGCCATTCGGCCCTTCGAGCCTGCTCCGCCATTCAGTAAGATCAAGGCTGATGATCTACCTGTGGGACAGGCTCGAAGGGCTGAATGGCCTACTCCTGTTCCTATGGGTAGCACCAACCAAACAAGGTCTTCCTGCCTTCACTAAACTGTATGGCAGTCAAAAACAAAAAAGCTGCTTCTGGAAACCAGACCTGCCGGAGCTGGGCAGCCTGCCTCAGCCTCAGCTGCACATTGTACAAAGCTCTATTATATGCACACAGCTAGTTCAGCCTCTGCCTATCTGGATATAGTGACATTACCACAGAATTTGTCACAGGTTCATTAGGTTAAAATTTAAATTGGGAAAAATTAAAAACCATCCCACGTTTCATTTGGTGTTTCCAAGTTCAAATACTAGTTATCCAGAATAGATTCCACAGATACTGCCTGCTATTCACTCTGCTCCAGGCAGCCTGGCTCCTATATCACAGCAAAGCAATCCTATCACAGGGAGTGCAGCAACCCCTTGTTAAATATTTAAAACAAAAACAAGCTATGAAATTGGTGAACAGGTGGTATGAATAAGATGTGCAAGAGGACGCAGAGATTTACTAAAAAAAAATCCTCAAATGTGTTGAGCACACACAGTTGGCTCCTGTCTTGGATAATGAGTGTCTCTAACACGCTCCTGCCTTTCTCCCTATATCATTGTGAATAAAATCTTTCTGCGTCTTTTCTTCCCCACGCCGCCCCACCCCACTTAAAATCGAGTACACATGTGAAAGCCATTTTGCCTGCAGCAAGCTGCCTTTTTTCCCTGCCTCCCGGAGAACCCTTCCACACAAGTGTAGGATTAATAATGATTTTGTATTTCCACCTACACTGTATGTCCACCTACACTGTATGTCCACCTACACTGTATGTCCACCTACACTGTATGTCCACCTACACTGTATGTCCACCTACACTGTATGTCCACCTACACTGTATGTCCACCTACACTGTATGTCCACCTACACTGCGGCACGTTGTGTACAAAGAAGCAGTTGGGAGAGTTGACAGGCGGTAATTTGAGAGACCAACTCCTGACAGTAAATGGAAGTGTAACTGCAGCAAAGGCTGTGACATTTAACTCCCACCGAGGATCAGAAGTAGGTTTGGCAATTACTAGAGTGTATAGTTGGTAAGCAGGCTCGGTGTGGAAGAGATTTGGTGAGAGTGCTGGTTTAGTTCAGGGCTGCGCTAACCTGGGAGCTGGGGTCTGTGCACTCAGCATTTGGGGGATTGAGGATTCAAGCAGGCTGCCTTTCATAAAGTGTCTTCTCTTATCATCCAGCATTACACCAGCTTCCTATTTACTGAAACATCTGCAGTGTTACAGGTTCCTCAAGTTTGAGGTGCACATGTCTGAAGTGTTATAATTTCTTTACTTTTATTATGTGGTATAAAATTCTGACAGGGCTAGACAGACTGGATGCAGGGAGGATGTTTCCCCGGGCTGGGGGTTCGAGAACGAGGGGTCACAGTCTCAGGATACGGGGTAGGACATTTAGGACTGAGATGAGGAGAAATTTCTTCACTCAGAGGGTGGTGAACCTGTGGAATTCTCTACCACAGAAGGCTGTGGAGGCCAAGTCACTGAATATGTTTAAGAAGAAGATAGATAGATTTCTAGACACAAAAGGCATCAAGGGGTATGGGGAGAGAGCGGGAATATGGTATTGAGATAGAGGATCAGCCATGATCTCATTGAATGGCGGAGCAGGCTCGAAGGGCCGAATGGCCGACTCCTGCTCCTATTTTTCTATGTTTCTATGTTTCTAAAAGAAAGGACTTGCATTTATATAGCGCCTTTCACGACCTCAGGACGTCCCAAAGTGCTTTACAGCCAATGAAGTCAGCCAACTGTGATGCAGGTAGATTACGATTAATTAAAACAAAGCACCGGATGTAATCTGAGTGCACTCGATTTCTGTAATCAGATACCCAAGTGTAGCAGCGCATTGACACGACTCCAAGTGGTTGGACGTCTGCAAAGTGCGACTTGTGATTTCCTGCACAGCCCCATCAGTCCTCTACACCATCAGAAAGGTGGCTAGTTAGCGCAAGCCTTTGCTACGAGGAGTGGGGAGAGATTACTCGGTGAGCAATGCAGAGCCATTCTCGGCTACATAGTGGCAGCCAATATTATCATAGGCCTGGGATCATATCAGTTGCCAACCTGCTTAGCCACGTACGACAGGGAGAGGATAGAAAAAGGAGAAGGAGACTTTCATTTTTAGGCTGCGTATAGTGATACCACAAGTCCCGGCCAGAATGGAGATGATTGGATAATTGCCCCGTCAATCACGCCTGGAGACCGCACTGCTGTAAGTAACTGGGATTGATTTTACGCGCATAATTTGAATGATGTAACTATCCTCCACTCACTGCATTTTGCCGGAGAAATAATCCCGCTTTTATTGGGAGATGTTGCTGTAGTTTCGGTCATGAGTTCAGCTTGCTGTAGTTCCCATAGAGACTCTGTTTAAATAGACTCTGTATGCTGAGTAAAGAATTGTTTGCTGTGAGTCCTGCCATAAGTCCCGCCCTGCCTCGAACTCATTGACTGATGAGAGTGTGCGTTGGACTCACCAAAATGCAAGCGTTTTGTTCAGTAAAACATACGCTTGATTCTGTAGTGATCGCCTGTAAAAATACCTCCAGCCCACCTTTCAGTGTCAGTTTGAATGATCGGATCCAGGAGAGTCCAGCTTTGGCCAGCACTGTCCTTCCTCCTTTTAGTACAATCCCAACATTCTTGATTGTATTCTGTGCTTCCATCTGTTTTTCTCCCCAGTCTGTCTCGCTCACCCAGGGTATGCCTGACTGCAGCACCGCAGTGGTGGGTCTTTGGGTCTGCATCATTGCCATCCTGAACCTTTGGGTAGATCCTGCATGCTGGCATCCCAGCGGCATGTGCCCGTCTGACTTTCCCCTCGCTCCCCCTTGGCCTTGGTGAGTCCACTGGGCTCCAGTTGGTACTACAGTGACGGAGCTGGAAACTCAGTGGGAACTGCCCACTGTGAGGCCAAAGGCCTTAGAATTTATAAAATATATTATATATATATATATATATATTTGGGGAGAGCACATTGGATGAATTTATTAATCTAGTGTCGCCCCAGTAAAAAAAAAGCTACTGGTGATCTTTGCCCCAGCACCTATCTTGTCAGTATGTAACTCTGAATGGAAGTAGATGGGACTGATGGCTTGAGAGCTGGGTAATATGTTGTATACATTTCCATTCCCCCCACCCCACCCCATACTCCAAGTCATCGAACAAACCGCAATGTTCCCTTGAGTGGTATTTTTTTTGTTTAAAATGGACTTCCCACCATCATTCCTTGGACTGATCTCTCGCATCACCAGCTCGTCACTTGTACTACGCCTGAAGTAAACCACCTGCAGTGTCTTGAGAGTGAAGTCGTAGCGGATGAAACATATTCTCAGGCGGCCAAGAGTTTGAAACAAAGGAACAAGAGAAGAATGAGAGGTGGCAGTTACTATCCAGCGAAGTCCCGTGATGACCTTTCTGATTGGAGTGATAATGAATACACCTCCCTGTTAACCACAAAGGGTACTTTAGGGCCTTGCTTGGCCGATCATTTTAATTTAGGAAAACTTGCTTTACATAGTGCACCAATAATTTAAAACATATTAGTGCTGAGAATCCATTATGAAATTACTATTAATCCACGGTCGAATTACCCTAACTAATTCAATTTACAGCATAGCTAAGCACATATGATCTGCATGTGTCAAGACAGTGGGTTTCTGCAGTCGATCAGCTGCGCAGTAGATGGTGGAGCTTGTGCAGTAAGCGATGATAAAACTTTTTATCAAGTCATGTTTACATAATTGTTGTGGCATTTACTGTGTGCAACAAATCAGTACTGGATGCTTGTCTGCATAATGAAAGCCAGAGTAGCCATTAAATCTTCTAAATATACTAGACTGTTTCATCCAGCTGCCTGGGGAGAATCTCCCAATTTCTTCCAACCTGCTAAACAAAAAGATTTATGTGCCCTCCACTGTCAAGTTTAAACTCAACCCTTTTGGGTGGGATTAACCCTTTCTGTGGCTCAGTGGGCAGCACCCTCGCCTCTGAGTCAGAAGGTTGTGGGTTCAAGTCCCACTCCAGAGACTTGAGCACAAAATCTAGGCTGACACTCCCAGTGCAGTACTGAGGGAGTGCCGCACTGTCAGAGGGGCAGTACTGAGGGAGTGCTGCACTGTCGGAGGGGCAGTACTGAGGGAGTGCCGCACTGTCAGAGGGGCCGTACTGAGGGAGCGCCGCACTGTCGGAGGGGCAGTACTGAGGGAGCGCCGCACTGTCGGAGGGGCAGTACTGAGGGAGCGCCGCACTGTCGGAGGGGCAGTACTGAGGGAGTGCTGCACTGTCGGAGGGGCAGTACTGAGGGAGCGCTGCACTGTCGGAGGGGCAGTACTGAGGGAGTGCCGCACTGTCGGAGGGGCAGTGCTGAGGGAGCGCTGCACTGTCGGAGGGGCAGTGCTGAGGGAGCGCTGCACTGTCGGAGGGGCAGTACTGAGGGAGCGCTGCACTGTCGGAGGGGCAGTACTGAGGGAGCGCTGCACTGTCGGAGGGGCAGTACTGAGGGAGCGCCGCACTGTCGGAGGGGCAGTACTGAGGGAGCGCTGCACTGTCGCAGGTGCTGTCTTTCGGATGAGATGTTAAACCAAGGTCCTGTCTGCCCTCTCAGGTGGATGTAAAAGATCTTGTACTGTTTTGAAGAAGAGCAGGGGAGTTATCCGCTGGTGTCCTGGGCCAATATTTATCCCTCAATCAACATCACTAAAACAGATGATATGATCATTGCTGTTTGAAGGAGCTTGTTGAGTGCAAATTGGCTGCTGCGTTTCCTACATTACATAAGAATTAGGAGCAGGAGTCGGCCATTCGGCCCCTCAAGCCTGCTCCGCCATTCAATAAGATCATGGCTGATCTTTGACCTCAACTCCACTTTCCCGCCCGATCTCCATATCCCTCGATTCCCTTAGAGTCCAAAAATCTATCGATCTCAGTCTTGAATATACTCAACGATTCAGCATTCACGGCTCTTTTGGGTAGGGAATTCCAAAGATTCACAACCCTCAGTGAAGTAATTCCTCCTCATCTGTCTTACTACAGTGACTACACTTCAAAAGTACTTCATTGGCTGTAAAGCGCTTTGGGACATCCTGAAAGGTGCTATAGAAATGCAAGTTCTTTTTTTCTTTCTGAATATTGCACTCAGATTGAGGGATGTTAATACCAAGGGATTAAAGCACTTCCCATTTCAGGAATCTGTCGACCACTCCCAGATCAGATATAGCGCGGGCTAGATTTAAAGTAAAAGCTACATCTGCCCCACCCCGTCCCAACAATGAGCCTCAGCCTCCGGCGTCAGCAAGACAGCCACTACTGCACCGGCATGGCACTGTTCTGCTTCCTCCACCTGCCCCTGTGTGGCTTCTCTGAGTGATACTGTCGATTAGTTCTGAATTCCTGGCGGTTGTCTGTTGTGGGTGGAAAAATGGCCTGAGACTGGCCGACCCATTTCATGTGGTATCCTTATAGCCCGCCCACAGAATAGACTCCTCTGTCCGCCTGGGCTGGATTTGAATCCCCATTCCATAGGTATCTAACCCACTACACCATATCCTAATGGACCTGTGAGGGTTTTTTTAATTGTGTAACTTTGATCTCGCTAAGTTCTCCCAAGAGTCTAGAACCATCAATGTTAGGAAGATGTTAGGGGTGACCTTTATAATCTACAAGAGAGACACAGATTACCAACTCTTTGAAACGTGTGATTCAGTGTTGATGCATCAAATTAAGTCACATTTTTAAACAGATGATTGCTACTCATAGCGAGTGACACTTGACAGGCCTGGGAATGTATATCACCTGAGTCATACTTGGGCAACTTATCATTTAGTTTTGTGAATGTTACAGTGGATGAGCAAACGGAAACACAATACTCGACGTAAAACCAGATGACTGACCACAAAGATAAGTACAGAGCAAGGAGGCCCTTTGGCCCATCTAGCTCATCCAACAACTTGCACTTTTTCATAGCTCCTTTAATGTAATAAATGTCCCAAGGAATTTCACATGTGAGAGAATGAACAGTGAGCAGTTGTAAAGCACACCTTCCAGTCCTTCAGAACATCGCCAAGTCCCGTTCACCCTTCACCCCCTGTGCTCGCTGACCTACACTGGCTCCCGGTCCAGCAACACCTCCATTTCAAAATTCTCATCCTTGTTTTCAAATTCCTCCATGGCCTCATCACTCCCTATCTCTGTAACCTCCTCCAATCCTACAACCCTCCGAGATCTCGGCGCTCCTCCAATTCTGGCTTCTCACGCATCCCCGATTTTAATCGCTCCATCATTGGTGGCCGTGCCTTCAGCTGCCTGGGTCCTAAGCTCTGGAATTCCCTCCCTAAACCTTTCCGTCTCTCTACCTCTCTTTCCTCCTTTAAGACGCTCCTTAAAACCTACCTCTGTGGCCAAGCTTTTGGTCACCTGTCCTAATATCTCTTTATGTGGCTCGGTGTCAAATTTTGTTTGATAATTGCTCCTGTGAAGCGCCTTGGGATGTTTTACAACATTAAAGGTGCTATATAAATATCTAAGTTTTTGTTGTTGTTGGGGAATACTCTGCACTTGCCTGGATGGTAGCATCTCTGACAACACTCAATGATACAATCCAGGACAAAGAAGTCTGCTTGATCAGGTCCCCATCCACAGCTTTAAACATCCTCTCACTCCACCACTGGCTGCAGTCTGTACAATCTACAGGAAACACTGCAGCAACTCGCCAAAACTTCTTCGACAGCACCCCCCACCCCCCCCCCCGCCGAAATACGTGACCGCTGCCATCTAGTAGGACAAGGGCAGCAGGTGTATGGGAACACCACCACCTTTAAGTTCCCCTCAAAGCCACACACACCATCACAATGTGGCCATATATCGGCCATTCCTTCACTGTCACTGAGTCAAAAGTTTGGAACTCCCGACCTAACAGCGCTGTGGGAGTACCTTCACCACACAGACTGTAGCGGCTCAAGAAGAAGGCCCACCACCACCTTCTCAAGGGGCAACTAGGGATGAGCAATAAACCACCAGCCTTGCCAGCGATGCCCACACCCCAAGAATGAATAAATAAAAACCCAGTAGAGGACCAGATGTGGGTGGCAGAGCTTTGCATGAGTCAGAGTTTGTGAAAGGTGGAGCTCTGGGATGCTGTTGAGGACTTTGAAGTTGAATCCTGTGATAATCATAAGAACATAATAATTAGGAGCAAGAGTAGGCCATTCAGCCCTTTGAGTCTACGCCGCCATTCAATAAGATCATGGCTGATCTTCTACCTCAGCTCCACCCTCCCGCACCACCCCCATATTCTTCGAGTCCCTCGAAGTGTGGATGAGGGTTTCAGTGGCGGTGGAGTTCGGGTGGGTGATGTCGCGGAGCTGGAAGTAAAGCGCCCACTGAATCTTTGCATTGAAACTCATCACCTCCGTGTCACAGTATCTAAAAATCTCTTGAAAGTTTTGTGTTTTTGCCTCCTACCCTGAAGAGCATTCCTGATATCAATCACGCCCTGTTGAGAAGTGCTTTCTGGTGCCAGTCCTGAACGTGCCTTTCCCCAGTCTGTGCCTGTGTCCCTTGTCCCGCAGTTGTGGTTTAACTTGAAATTGTGCTCCGTATTAATTCTTCGATCTTCTAGACCCTCTCGTTTGTTTTCTATCTTTTCCGCGTAGCGCTGTTTTTGACTGTGGGGATCAGCACTAGTTTTAATTACTGCTGTTTGAATTTGTGACACACTTTACAAGAGGTTCAAAATCAAAATAGAGCGCAATGCAAATATTGAAAGTTCTTTTCAATTTTTGAAAACACACACCCCTTTTCCCTTCTCAGTTGTATCTCACTTATTTTTTTTTGTTTTGTGTTGGAATGCTTATTGTTACTCGTTGCAGAGGATAAGCAGAGAACCGTAAACATTCACTGATTAAGTATTATTTTTGCAATGCACTCCGTATCGTTTTGTTTCTGATTAAGATTTGCTACATTAACTCCTATAGTTATGCACTGTATCGCTGGCTCTACCCATGTGTGTGTGTATGTTGTGTATGTATGTGTGTGTGTGCAGTGCAGTGGTGATGTATGTACAGGTGTAAGTGGTATAAACTTATTTTCGAAATAATTTTGCAAGTATTTGGAGATCTGCATGCATTTTCCTTCAGTTCTCCTCAGAGCTGCAATCCAGGAATCCTGATTCATTGTCCTATCGCACGGAGCCTGTGACATCTGTGTAACAGAGCTCAAGAAACCTCCCTCTTTTGACACACCAGAAAGATGAGCCCCAGTTCCATCATCTCCATTCTGTCAATAAACAGCAGCTTCTGCAACCTTTGTGTTTGTGTTCAGTGACTTTCCTTCAGTCCTTTATCACAGGTTATGTTGCAGCAACCACCTCCTCAAAGCTGACACATGTCTGGATTGCCTGTGTTAAGAACATATCAATGACTGGTGTGCATCTTACGAGAATCCTCTGGAACAAGCTCTTTGGCTGTGAGGAATGTGCCGGTTAATGGGCTTCTCTTCTACATCATGCTGTGAAGGAGCATCATTGTCACCTACTGCCAGCATTAAAACAGCAACCATCTCTCCTTGTACAAGTATCTCATTACCTGTAGCTGAGGATAATTGCCCTACCACTTCAATAGAAATGGGGCATCAGCCTTGATACAGAACCTCGTTTTGCCTGTTTCCAAGCTACGAGAAAGACTGCATCAGACAGTCAGCACATCTCCTTCGCAAAATCTCTTGCTCACCCTCATGTCATTGTTTCTGGGAAGGCTTGCTCCTTTCAATCTTCTTGAGTCTCAGACTAAAGTTTCTTACGAGAGCTTCCCTTCAGGGCTGTCAGCACCAGCGTGCTGTCTCTGTCTAAACGTGTATCTTTGTCACCGTCACTCGAGCTGTTGACATTGGGAGCTGTTCCAGGCGCTGGTAACCTTTCAGATCAGTTAAGCTGACGCCACCCTATTTACTTGATTCCCCATGTTTTTCTACTTCTACCTCTTAGATGCTCCTCTACTGCCTGTGAGATTAGCTGCTAAGCTGAAGCAGTACTTTCCTGTAGTGGCTTTGTGATTTACAAACCTTTAACAGAGCTAACGTTCCTTAGCACTGAGTCTTCCTCAGCCTGACCCAGTTACCTGGTCTTCCAGAGCTCCCGTCAACCCCTGGACTTCTTCCATCACAGCAACACTCCTGATTTTTCCCAAGATCTTTCATTGTCTCCAAGTTGATGGATTCCCCCAGCACGTGAGAGAGGTTTCTGTAATCTTTTATTCTTTTCAGACTTTTCAATGCGTACAACAGTGACTACACTTCAAAAAGTATTTCTTCAGCAGTAAGGCACTTTGGGATGTCCTGAGGTCGTAAAAAAAGCTATATAAATGCAAGTTCTTTCTTCCTTTACCTTCCTTTCCTTCCTTCCTTCATTCCTTCCTTCCTTTCCTTCCTTTCTTTCTTTTTTCCCTCCCTCCCTCCCACCCAGTAGGTACAGTCCGGCCTACACAGCCATGGTTTCCAGAAATGATGAAACATAGAAACATAGAAGATAGGAGCAGGAGTCGGCCATTCGGCCCCTCGAGCCTGCTCCGCCATTCAATGAGATCATGGCTGATCATCCAAATTCAGTACCCTGCCTTCTCTCCATATCCCTTGATCCCTTTAGCCTTAAGAAATATATCCAACTCCTTCTTGAATATATTTAATGAATTGGCCTCTACTGCCTTCTGTGGTAGAGAATTCCACAGGCTCACCACTCTCTGGGTGAAGAAATTCCTCCTCATCTCAGTCCTAAATGGCCTACCCCTTATCCTTAGACTGTGACCCCTGGTTCTGGACTCCCCCGCCATCGGGAACATCCTTCCTGCATCAAGTCGGTCTAGTCCTGTTAGAATTTTATAAGTTTCAATGAGCTGAGCATTAAAGAACTCTGTGGTTTATAGTTACTAAGGTCTCTCTGGTGTAGCGGGGACTGTTGGTAAACCAGTTAACTGTAGTGTAATTAGTGGGATTGATTGATTTAATTTAAATTCAATTAATTAAAGGGTAAGTCATGGCAGGACAGCCGGGCCATGTGATATGCTCCTCCTGCGATATGTGGGAAATCAGGGACACTTCCTGTGTCCCTGACAACTACATGTGCAGGAAGTGCATCCAGCTGCAGCTACTGACAGACCGCATTGCGGCACTGTAGCTGCGATTGGATGCATACTGGAGCGTTCACGATGCTCAGGACAGCGTGAATAGCACATTTACGGAGTTGGACACACCGCAGGTAGAGGTTGGACAGGAAGAAAGGGAACGGGTGACCAACAGGCAGAGTACTAGGCGCAGGCAGGTAGTGCAGGGGTCCCCTGTGGCCATCCCCCTCTCCAACAGATACACCACTTTGAGTACTGTTGGGGGGGATGGCTTATCAGAGGAAGGCAGCAGCAGCCAACTTCCTGGCACCAGGGGTGGCTCTGCTGCACAGAATGGGAGGAAAAAGAGGGGTAGAGCTATAGTAATAGGGGATTCTATTGTAAGGGGAATAGATAGGCGTTTCTGTGGCCGCAAACGAGACTCCAGGGTGGTGTGTTGCCTCCCTGGTGCAAGGGTCAAGGATGTCTCCGAGCGGCTGCAGAACATCTTGGAAGGGGAGGGTGAACAGCCAGTTGTCGTGGTGCATATAGGCACCAACGATATAGGTAAAAAGCGTGATGAGGCCCTAAAAGCGGAATATAGGGAGTTAGGAGATAAATTAAAAAACAGGACCTCAAAGGTAGCAATCTCAGGATTGCTACGAGTGCCATGTGCTCGTCAGAGTAGAAATAGAAGGATACTTCAGATGAATACGTGGCTAGAGGAATGGTGCCAGGGGGAGGGATTCAAGTTCCTGGGACATTGGAACCGGTTCTGGGGGAGGTGGGACCAGTTCAAACCGGACGGTTTGCACCTGGGCAGGGTTGGAACCGATGTCCTAGGGGGTTTGTTTGCTAGTGCTGTGGGGGAGGGTTTAAACTAAAATGGCAATGGGTTGGGAACCTTAACAGGGAGACAGAGGAAAGGGAAACAAGGATAAAAGCAAAAGATAGGAAGGAGAAAAACAAAAGTGGCAGTCAGAGAAATCAACGGTTTAAATCAAACATGGCCACAGTAAATAATAATTCTAATAGGTCTAAGAGCGTTAAAAAAACAAGCCTGAAGGCTTTGTGTCTTAATGCGAGGAGCATTTGTAATAAGGTGGATGAATTGGCTGCACAAATAGAAGTAAACGAATACGATTTGGTTGGGATTACGGAAACATGGCTCAAGGATGGCCAAGACTGGGAACTCAACATCTAGGGGTATTCGATATTTGGGAAAGATAGGCAAAAAGGAAAGGGAGGTGGGGTAGCATTACTGGTTAAAGAAGGGATTAACACAATTGTAATGAAGGATATTAGCTCTGATGAGGTGGAATCTGTATGGGTAGAATTGAGAAATACTAAGGGGAAAAAAACGTTAGTGGGAGTGGTTTATAGACCTCCAAACAGTAAGGCGGAGGTTGGGGATGGCATTAAAAGGGAAATTAAAGAAGCGTGCAATAAGGGCACAGCAGTCATCATGGGTGACTTTAATCTACATATAGATTGGGCCAACCAAATTAGTAACAATACTGTGGAGGAGGAATTCCTGGAGTGTTTACGGGATGGTTTCCTGGACCAATATGTCAAGGAACCAACCAGAGATCAGGCCATCTTAAGCTGGGTATTATGTAACGAGAAAGGATTAATTAGCAAACTTGTTGTACGAGGCCCCTTGGGTCAGAGCGATCATAATATGATCGAATTCTTCCTTAAGATGAAGAATGAAGCAGTTGACTCAGAGACTAGGGTCCTCAATTTAAATAAAGGAAACTACGATGGTCTGAGGAGCGAGTTGGGTAGGATTGATTGAGGAATGGCACTCAAAGGGTTGACGATGGATAGGCAATGGCAAACATTCAAAGACCGAATGGATGAGCTACAGAATTTGTTCATCCCAGTTTGGCATAAAAATAAAACAAAAAAGGTGACTCAACCGTGGCTAACAAGGGAAATTAGGGATAGCATAAGATCCAAGGAGAGGACATATAAATTGGCCAGAAAAAGCAATAATCCTGAGGATTAGGAACAGTTTAGGATTCAACAAAGGAGGACACAGGGATTAATTAAGAAAGGGAAAATAGAATATGAGAGTAAGCTTGCTGGGAACATAAAAACTGACTGTAAAAGCTTTTATAGATATGTGAAGAGAAAAAGATTGGTGAAGTCAAGCGTAGGTCCCTTGCAGTCAGAATCAGGGGAATTTATAATGGGGAACAAAGAAATAGCAGACCAACTAAATACATATTTTGGTTCTGTCTTCACAAAGGAGGACACAAATAACCTCCCAGAGATGCCGGGGAACATAGGGTCTGATGAAAGGGTGGAACTGAAAGAAATCAGTATTTGTAGGGAAATGGTGTTCGGAAAATTGATGGGACTGAAGGCCGATAAATCCCCAGGGCCTGATAATCTACATCCCAGGGTACTTAAGGAAGTGGCCCTAGAAATAGTAGATGCATTGCTGGTCATCTTTCAGAACTCGATAGACTCTGGAACAGTACCCATGGATTGGAGGGTAGCTAATGTTACCCCACTATTCAAAAAAGGTGGTAGAGAAAAAGCGGGGAATTATAGACCGGTAAGCCTGACATCGGCAGTGGGGAAAATGCTAGAGTCCATTATAAAAGCTGTAATAGCGAGCACTTGGAAAGCAGTGACAGGATCGGACAAAGTCAACATGGATTTACAAAAGGTAAATCATGCTTGACTAATCTACTGGAATTTTTTGAGGATGTAACTGGTAAAATAGATAAGGGAGAACCAGTGGATGTGGTGTAGTTGGACTTTCAGAAGGCTTTCGATAAGGTCCCACATAAGAGATTAGCATGCAAAATTAAGGCACATGGGATTGGGGGCAAGATATTGACTTGGATAGAGAACTGGTTGGTGGACAGAAAGCAAAGAGTTGGAATAAACGGGTCATTTTCCGAGTGGCAGGCAGTACCGCAAGGATTGGTCCTAGGACCCCAGCTGTTCACAATATATATTAATGATCTGAACGAGGGAATTGGATGTAATATCTCCAAATTTGCAGATGACACAAAGCTGGGTGGGAGGGTATGCTGTGAGGAGGATGTCATGAAACTCCAGTACGATTTGGACAGGTTGGGTGATTGGGCAGAAACATGGCAAATGCACTATAATGTGGATAAATGTGAGGCTATCCACTTTGGTGGCAAAAACAGGAAGGCAGATTATTATTTGAATGGCAATAGATTGGGAGAAGGGGAAGTGCAAAGAGACCTGGGTGTTCTTGTGCACCAGTCGCTGAAGGTAAGCATGCAGGTGCAGCAGGCGGTTAAGAAGGCAAATGGTATGTTGGCCTTCGTAGCAAGAGGGTTTGACTACAAGAACAAGGATGTCTTGCTGCAGTTGTACAGGGCCTTGGTGAGACTGCACCTTGAGTATTGTGTGCAGTTTTGGTCGCCTTATCTGAGGAAGGACGTTCTTGCCATGGAAGGAGTGCAGCGAAGATTCACTAGGCTGATACCTGGGATGGCAGGAATGACATATGAGGAGAGATTGTGTCGATTGGGCTTATACTCACTGGAGTTTAGAAGATTGAGAGGGAATCTCATCGAAACCTATAAAATTCTGTCTGGCCTGGACAGACTAGATGCAGGAAGGATGTTTCTGATGGCCGGGGAGTCCAGGACCAGGGGTCATAGTCTAAGGATAAGGGGTAAGCCATTTAGGACTGAAATGAGGAGGAATTTCTTCACCCAGAGAGTGGTGAACCTGTGGAATTCTCTACCACAGAGAGCGGTGGAGGCCAGTTCATTAAATATATTTAAGACGGAGTTGGATATATTTCTTAAGGCTAAAGGGATCAAGGGATATGGGGAGGAGGCAGGGACAGGGTACTGAATTTGGATGATCAGCCATGATCTCATTGAATGGCAGAGCAGGCTCGAAGGGCCGAATGGCCTACTCCTGCTCCTATCTTCTACGTTTCTATGTTTCTATGTTACCGAAGAGGAGATAATCCATCTGAGTCTGGATTATATGTATGATGACTTTATGATTCTATGACTTGGTGCTTGAAGTACCCACACTGATTAACTTGGGGCTGTATTGCTGTGTATCTGATATTGGGACTTCTGCTTGGAAACAGCTCCCAAACGCATTTACAGTGGTGGTGGTGGTATTGTATCTTCACACTCTTCCCTGCCACAAGGCTACACATGCCTTGGTATTGTCATTGTATTCACAGTGGTAAGGGAGAACATTTAATTTTATGGCACTTTCAGTTTTCATTTGATCAATGCTTCTATTCACTGCCCAGGGTTATTTCTACAGGAATCAATTGCTTCTGTAACCCAGCTCGAGCGGAGTGGGTGTTGCATATATTATCTACTGTCCTTGGCTCCTTCAATACTGCAATACTCCTGTGTCATGACATTTTTTTTTCGCACAACTCTGTTTGACTTTTGTGAGCTGCAAACTACGCTTTAAAAATAGGGGCAGGAACCTTTAAATACCATGATAAATTTAATGCAGAAAAATATTTTGTTAAAAAATTCAAAGCTCATAGTGCTGTACATACAGCCTCTGCAGTGTCTATACACCAAGATAATTTGACCTCAATTATCAGCATACGAACCGAGTTATTATGTGACTGTTCTTCCATGGTGCCACATATAAATTTACAAAGTACATCCTCCATTTATTGCATTTTTTTCCCTTTATGCCGATGCTTTTGATTTTTTTTGATGAGAGTATGAATGCCTCGATTTTTTCTCTCTCTCTCTCTCTAGTGTGCAGGTAGAATTCAGCGTGGGGCAGTGTGAGGTCATCCACTTTTGATCAGAGAAAGACCCAGCAGAATATTTTCTTAATGGTGAGAGACCAGGAGCTGTGGAGGAGCAAAGGGATTTAGGTGTCCATGTACACAAATCATGCTAGTGCACAGCTACAAAAAGCAATCAAAGAGGCTAATGGAATGTTGGCCTTTACCTCAAGGGGGCTGGAATATAAGAGTGAGGAAGTGATGCTTCAGTTGTACGGAGCTCTGGTCAGACCCCACCTGGAGTGACTGTGTTCAGTTCTGGGCCCCGCCCCTCAGGAAGGATATATTGGCCTCGGAGGGGGAGCAGCGCAGATTCACCAGAATGATACCAGGGCTGAAAGGGTTAAATTAAGAGGACAGGTCGCACAGACTGGGTTTGTATTCCCCTGAGTTTAGAAGCTTGAAGGATTCGATAGGGTAGATGCAGAGAAACTATTTCCTCTGGTGGGGGGAGTCCAGAACAAGGGGATATTATCTTAAAGTTAGAGCCAGGCCGTTCAGGAGTGAAATCAGGAAACACATTTTCACACAAAGGGTAGTGGAAATCTGAAACTCTCTCCCCCAAAAGACTGTGGTGCTGGGGGTCAATTGAAATTTTCTAGACTGAAATCAATAGATTTGGTTGGGTAGGAGTATCGAGGGGTATGGAGAAAAGGCGGGTAAATAGAGTTGAGATGCAGATCAGCCATGATCTCATTGAATGGCAGAACAGGCCTGAGATGTTGAAGGACCTCCTCCTGTTCCTATTCTCTCTTGGCCTCCCTGTGTCATGTACGGCTGGAGATGAGACCACAGACAGGGGAGCAAGCTGCACTTTCCTTATTAATTCTGGGGATGTAGGCGTAGCTGGCAAGACCGGCATTTATTGCCCATCCCTAGTTGCTCTGAGATGGTGGTGGTGAGCCGCCTTCTTGAAACACTGCAGTACCACAGTTTGATGCGGCTTCAGAGGGCAGTGAATTGTCAACCACGTTAGGCCCTAATCAATAATATCCCCTGACTGCTGGGAGTAACTTGGTGATGAGTCGGCATCTCGAAGAACTTGCATTTAACTAGAACTTTTCACATCCTCAGAACATCCCAAGGCATTTTACAGTCGATGAATTACCTCTGAAGTGTAGTCATGTGTTCCTCTCCAATGCCCTCATCTCAAAGTGGCATGAGGTAATCCAGGCTGCCTCTCAATAATGCAGCATGTTGAACTGCGCTGTGCTGTTCTACACTTCTGCAATTTTACAAACATACAGAAAAGACGGGCAGGAAAAGACCAGCTGGACCATCAAGCCTCCCCCACACCATGCTGGCTTAGAGCATCGAGACTAATCACTTCCTCCCTCACCACCCCTCCCTCACCACCCCGCCCACCCCCCTGCAGCCATATAATCACCTGGGAGAGGCAAAAAAACAGAGGAATACCTCAATAAGGGAAGAAATACTCTGGAAAATTCCTCTCCGACCCCCTCAGGTGATGGAAACCAGTCGAGGAGATCACACGGACCAAGTGTTGTCTATAAAGACACTTATGACGCAATCTCTGCCCTAGTCAGGAACCGGTCCAGCTCCCCCTCAAAGGCATACAGAGGCATCAGTTAAGAGCTCTTTTTGTAATATTTGTTTGTAAAAATACATTAATTGTATAAGGAATATCTTATCTTATCTTATCTGTCAGCCGTGGCTCAGTGGGCAGCACTCTCTCGCCGCTGAGTCACTCTGGGTTCAAGTCCCACTCCAGAGACTTGAGCACAAAAAGCTAGGCTGACACTCCAGTGCAGTGCTGAGGGAGTGCCGCACTGTCGGAGGTGCCGTCTTTCGGATGAAACGTTAAACCGAGGCCCTGTCTGCCCTCTCAGGTGGATGTAAAAGATCCCATGGCAATATTTCGAAGAGCCTGGGGAGTTCTCCCCGGTGTCCTGGCCAATATTTATCCCTCAATCAACATCTAAAAACAGATTATCTGGTCATTATCACATTGCTGTTTCTGGGAGTTTGCTGTGAGCAGATTAGCTGCTGCGATTCCTACATTACAACAGTGACTACACTTCAAAAAGTCCTCCACTGGCTGTGAAGCTCCTTGGGACGCCGCGAGGCGCTGGATAAATGCAAGTCCTTTCTTTTTCTTTAGCTGTCCAAAGGTTGCGACTTAGTAAATCCTAAAATTGGGAGAAAGCTTCTCATTAGGAGGTATCACTTCAGTCGAAGCATAAAGATTCATTCCGAACATGGTGCCAACTAGGGCCAGCCATTTCAGTGCAGTCACACTGATAGTGGTCTTCACTTCAGAGAGGCGGCTACTTCCGGTCCCACAGACTGTGCTTCAGTTTTCCGTTCTCCTTATGGTGCCTCCTGTGTTCCACCAGCCTGGCCGCTGCAGAGAAACAGCCAAGGAAGCCGAGGTCGATGGAAACCCAGCTAACAACTCACTCCCATTAAACAGTCATTTACTCTTCACAGATTGAAGGCCATTTCTGAATCCAGTTTCAGATGGAACCCTGCATTTTGTCGATTTAGAAGTGAGGAAACCTGCTAGAATAAACTACTATGCCTGCATTTATCACAGTGCAAAACCTGTTTATTTCCCCATTTGCAGATCTGTGATCTTCGCTATTAAGTCTAAATTGAAGAGACGAATGGGTCTGTAATTGGACCATTTGAGATGGTCCCTGTCTGGTGCGGAAATCAGTGAGATTAAAATAGAATCCATGGTGCGTGTTATTTCCTCTGAGCAGGGCCTTTCATTCATTAAAAAAGGGGCATTAGGAGTATTTGGCACGGCTGATGCATCTCTCCTATGTCAGTTAAAGTCAACTGGAAATCCATCTAGCTCCAGGGCTTATCAGAGAAGTAGTTGAGAAAACAGCAAGGTCTGTTTGCACTCTCCCTCGTAGTTTACCCTGCACTGACATGTCCACCGCTAATAGTCTAGGAAAGGAACGTTTCGAACGCAGTTTTATCTATGAGGGCTGACACTGATCAATACAATTCTTTACAAGACATTCAAAATTCTTCATTAATATTGACTTTTGAAGATCGCGGCTGCATTGCTAATGCGATGTAATTTGCTGCTTCTCCATTTTCACCTGATCGTTTAATGTGAGCAGTTCAGGTACTGAAGGGCGACGCCGTTCATTTATCTTTAGCAAATCCTAAAATTGGGAGAAATGTTCTCGTTAGGAGATATCACTGCAGTCGGAGCGTAAAGATTCATTCCGAGCAAGTCGCCAACTAGGGCCAGCCATTTCAGTCTGGCCACACTGGGTAAGGTTTACCCTGATGCTTCCATTTCTCCAGATTACCACCCTACATCAAGGTTGAAAATTGCCCCTTCCCTTATTACGGCACTATTCGAGGTAGAGCAGGGTGCTGTCCTATTGTCCACACCACCAATCTTCATTCAACCAGTGCCACCAAAACAGATGAATTTGTCATTCATCTCATTGCGGATTGGAATCTTGCTGTGCACAAATAGCTGCCACATTTACCTACTGCCTGGGAAGCTCTTTGTGAGGTTTCTGAGACCCAATAAGGTGCTGTATCAATGCAAGTTTGCTCTTCATCATTTAAAAAAAAATCCTATATTGTCATTAAGATTGCAGTGAAAATTAATAGTGGATGGAGAAAAGTATCACATTGTGTCCTTTTAAACTGCGGAAAAACACCCTCCAGCAGAATTATAGATTTTTCTCCTTCCAAACTTGTGTCGGGAGAGAGTATTTTGAGCTGGACAAAATATTTGTGCTTGCAGGTCTGCCACTGGTGGTGGTGCTAGGATTAATTATAGGGATGGATTCATAGTATTGTAAAAAAAAAGAGTTGCATTTCTATAGCGCCTTTCACAACCTCGGGACGTTCCAAAGCGCTTTACTTTTGAAGTGTAGTCACTGTTGTAATGGAGCAACTGCGGCAGCCAACTTGTGCAGCAAGCTCCCACAAACTGCAATGTCATAATAACCAGATAATCTGTTTTAGCGGTGTTGATTGAAGAATAAATATTGGCCAAGACACTGGGGAGAACTCCCCTGTTCCTCTGCGATGGAATCTTTTACATCCACCTGAGAGAACAGACAGGGCATCGGTTTAACATCTCATCTGAAAGACGGTACCTTTCAGTGCAGCGCTCCCTCAGTACTGCCCCTCCGACAGTGCAGCGCTCCCTCAGTACTGCCCCTCCGACAGTGTAGCGCTCCCTCAGTACTGCCCCTTCGACAGTGCAGCACTTCCTCAGTACTGCCCCTCCGACAGTGTAGCGCTCCCTCAGTACTGCCCCTCCGACAGTGTAGCGCTCCCTCGGTACTGCACCTCCGACAGTGTAGCGCTCCCTCAGTACTGCTCCTCCAACAGTGCAGCGCTCCCTCAGTACTGCCCCTCCAACAGTGCAGCACTCCCTCAGTACTGCCCCTCCGACAGTGCAGCACTCCCTCAGTACTGCCCCTCCGACAGTGCAGTGCTCCCTCAGTACTGACCCTCCGACAGTGCAGCGTTCCCTCAGTACTGCACTGGAGTGTCAGCCTGGATTTTTGTGCTCGAGTCTCTGGAGTGGGACTTGAACCCACAACCTTCTGCCTCAGAGGTAAGAGTGCTACCCACTGAGCCACGGCTGACACTTAATACAAAAAGTGTATCGACACAACATTAAAACATGTGTCTTTCAGTACAATATCTTTCCCTATAGCGCATCAGTACCAAAATACTGAACAAGCCTTGTAAGAGCATTGATTTTAATTTTTCCTTTTTCACTCTTCACTTTTCCCCCACTTTGCCCTGACGTGGGGTAGATGGTCTCTCCTTGCTGTGTGGGGTATATGGTCTCTCCTTGCTGTGTGGGGTATATGGTCGCTGTGTGGGGTATATGTTCGCTGTGTGGGGTATATGGTCACTGTGTGGGGTATATGGTCACTCCTTGCTGTGTGGGGTATATGGTCACTGTGTGGGGTATATGGTCTCTCCTTGCTGTGTGGGGTATATGGTCACTGTGTGGGGTATATGGTCTCTCCTTGCTGTGTGGGGTATATGGTCGCTATGTGGGGTATATGGTCTCTCCTTGCTGTGTGGGGTATATGGTCGCTGTGTGGGGTATATGGTCGCTGTGTGGGGTATATGTTCGCTGTGTGGGGTATATGGTCGCTGTGTGGGGTATATGGTCTCTCCTTGCTGTGTGGGGTATATGGTCGCTGTGTGGGGTATATGGTCACTGTGTGGGGTATATGGTCGCTGTGTGGGGTATATGGTCGCTGTGTGGGGTATATGGTCGCTGTGTGGGGTATATGGTCGCTGTGTGGGGTATATGGTCTCTCCTTGCTGTGTGGGATATATGGTCTCTGTGTGGGGTATATGGTCTCTCCTTGCTGTGTGGGGTGTATGGTCTCTGTGTGGGGTATATGGTCTCTCCTTGCTGTGTGGGGTATATGGTCACTCCTTGCTGTGTGGGGTATATGGTCGCTGTGTGGGGTATATGGTTGCTCCTTGCTGTGTGGGGTATATGGTCACTGTGTGGGGTATATGGTCTCCGTGTGGGGTATATGGTCGCTGTGTGGTGTATATGGTCACTGTGTGGGGTATATGGTCTCTCCTTGCTGTGTGGGGTATATGGTCGCTGTGTGGGGTATATGGTCGCTGTGTGGGGTATATGGTCTCTCCTTGCTGTGTGGGCTATATGGTCGCTGTGTGGGGTATATGATCTCTCCTTGCTGTGTGGGGTATATGGTCGCTGTGTCGGGTATATGGTCGCTCCTTGCTGTGTGGGGTATATGGTCGCTGTGTGGGGTATATGGTCACTGTGTGGGGTATATGGTCACTGTGTGGGGTATCTGGTCTCTCCTTGCTGTGTGGGGTATATGGTTGCTGTGTGGGGTATATGGTCGCTCCTTACTGTGTGGGGTATATGGTCACTGTGTGGGGTATATGGTCACTGTGTGGGGTATATGGTCGCTGTGTGGGGTATATGGTCTCTCCTTGCTGTGTGGAGTATATGGTCGCTGTGTGGGGTATATGGTCGCTGTGTGGGGTATATGGTCGCTCCTTGCTGTGTGGGGTATATGGTCGCTGTCTGGGGTATCTGGTCACTGTGCGGGGTATATGGTTGCTGTGTGGGGTATATGGTTGCTGTGTGGGGTATATGGTCACTGTGTGGGGCATATGGTCGCTGTGTGGGGTATATGGTCACTGTGTGGGGTATATGGTCGCTGTGTGGGGTATATGGTTGCTGTGTGGGGTATATGGTCGCTGTGTGGGGTATATGGTTGCTGTGTGGGGTATATGGTCACTGTGTGGGGTATATGGTCGCTGTGTGGGGTATATGGTCTCTCATTGCTGTGTGGGGTATATGGTCGCTGTGTGGGGTATATGGTCGCTCCTTGCTGTGTGGGGTATATGGTCACTATGTGGGGTATATGGTCGCTCCTTGCTGTGTGGGGTATATGGTCACTGTGTGGGGTATATGGTCACTGTGTGGGGTATATGGTCACTGTGTGGGGTATATGGTCACTATGTGGGGTATATGGTCACTCCTTGCTGTGTGGGGTATATGGTCGCTGTGTGGGGTATATGGTCACTGTGTGGGGTATATGGTCACTGTGTGGGGTATATGGTCACTGTGTGGGGTATATGGTCACTGTGTGGGGTATATGGTCACTATGTCGGGTATATGGTCGCTGTGTGGGGTATATGGTCACTGTGTCGGGTATATGGTCGCTGTGTGGGGTATATGGTCGCTGTGTGGGGTATATGGTCACTGTGTGGGGTATATGGTCACTGTGTGGGGTATATGGTCACTGTTTCTCCTTGCTGTGTGGAGTATATGGTCGCTGTGTGGGGTATATGATCACTGTGTGGGATATATGGTCGCTGTGTGGGGTATATGGTCGCTGTGTGGGGTATATGGTCACTGTGTGGGGTATATGGTCACTGTGTGGGGTATATGGTCACTGTTTCTCCTTGCTGTGTGGGGTATATGGTCGCTGTGTGGGGTATATGGTCACTGTGTCGGGTATATGGTCACTGTGTGGGGTATATGGTCGCTGTGTGGGGTATATGGTCTCTCCTTGCTGTGTGGGGTATATGGTCGCTGTGTGGGGTATATGGTCGCTGTGTGGGGTATATGGTCGCTCCTTGCTGTGTGGGGTATATGGTCGCTGTGTGGGCTATATGGTCACTGTGTGGGGTATATGGTCGCTGTTTCTCCTTGCTGTGGGTCACAAGGACTGATCAAGGAGCCTCCATGTAACTGGTTCCTTTCTTATCCGGCACCCATGGGACCAGGTTGGTGCCAGTTGATGAAACATTCTGGATAACAGAGAGGTCTACCTACCGAGGCAATTTTTAACACAAACAAAAATAAAAAATCAAGAAATGTACTGTGTAATTGGGTACTCACCTACAGAATGTTCCGTTAAATGTATGGTCGAATCAGCAAGATTACTGGTTATTGAGGTGTTGTTTTGTATTCAGATATATCTATTTTGCCGGTTATTAAAGTATTCTGGATGATAAAGTGCCATTTAAACAAGAGTTTACTGTACTTTGTTTCTGAGTTTACAATGACCCGTTAGCTAGAGCCAGGCTTGTCTGTGAGTTTGCATTCTTCATTCAAAAGGATGTTTTTTATGTACAGTGTAAGTTTTCAAAGGTGACAAGCGACTGCACATTAAGGGAAAAGATCTATCAGTGCTAGAAATAGTCGAATCAGGCTTTGAGGCAAAGTAGGAATGAAAGCTGACTTCAAACAGAGTAACTATTGGTCAGGTATTAAAACCGCCTTTACTAATTCTGATTCTGAAACTCTGGCCCTGATTTTCCCGATCGTGCGGGAAATTTTCGGGCTCGTTCCAACGTGTGGGCACCCTTGCTAATTGTCCATTTCCAGTCAGAAAGCCCCACAGTATGATGTCATCATTCGTGGTGCTTTTAAAGTGTCCAGCAAGCTTCTCAACCTCTGCAGGCTTCTCAATCAGTCTTTCAGAATGGCAGAGGAGCCTGCACCAGCTGCTGCCAGCGGCAGAGGCCGAGCTGCCGCCAAATTCGACGAGACGTCACTGCAGACATTGGTGGATGGGGTAAGGGCCCACAGGGAGGTCCTCTACCCTCGCTCAGGGAGGAAGAGGCCTCCCAAAGAGTCCACGGCTGCCTGGATGGAGGTGGCTGCAGAGGTCAACTCTCTGGGAGTCACCCGTCGGACCTGGATGCAGTGCAGGAAGCGCTTCCACGACCTTCACCGCACAGGGAAAGTAAGTATGAAGTTTCCATCACCCTCAACCTGATCCCCATTGCCTTTCCCCAACAGCACTCAGCTTCAGCAATCTCTTCCTCCGTATCCCACTTCACAGTCACATCCATGCACCCTTACCCATTCCCTATCTCTCTATGCTCACATTCACATAACTATTCCACCATGCAGCCCTCACACTGCCTCTCACTCTGATGCTTGGAACACAACTGACAACACACAGGGAGGGCCCTTGGTCTTGCAGCCTCACAACATCTTTGTCTCCTTCTAAGTATCAATGCTATGCAATCTCTACACTCACTCCTTCACTCTCACTCAACCTCCACTTGTCTCCCTCATTGCAGGAAAAGAGAGCTCACAATAGACGAGAGCGTGCGAGGACTGGAGGAGGACCACCCTCATTCGCCTACCTGAGCCCCCTGGGAGGAAGCTGCGATTGAGATTGCTGGGGCAGACGTGCCTGTGGATGCTGGGGCAGGAGAGACAGGAGCAAGCCCGCAAGCTGGTGACAGAATAGTTCCCCATCTTTCTCATTGACATAGCATGAGTTGCTGATATGATTCTGAAGCCACATCATTTGGACTGATGAGCATCTGCCAAATCCAATGTGCAAATAGCCTTGGCATCACATCTCTAACTCTTTCCTTTACTCCCCCACAGGACCATCCGGAGCCCCCGTCGCCACTGCCGAGGAGGAACAGGCTTTGCAGCCAGACTCCTCAGAGGAAGCTCCAGCCTCTGAGGGTACAGCGTCAGCAGAAGTAAGCGCACCCAGCACCAGCGCAGACACTCACACCTCGGTGGGACCTTCGGGACATAGAGTAGTGTTGTCACCTGGTGTATCACAGCTCACAAGTGAGCATCAGCAGAGTGTGGAGAAAGGGACAGCAGTGGAGAGTCCTCGTCGGAGGGCGCAGGCCTCTGCCAGCTCAGCTGCATGTCGACCCTATGCCTCTGGGTCCATCCACAAGAGAGGAGGTGATGAGTCTCCATGCACAGATGCAGGAGTCTCTGGCAGGTTTTGTCTCCGGGGTCGCTGCGAGTGTGGAGCGAATGGAGGAGTCCATGGCGAGCATGAGCAGAGCCTTATTGGAGTCATTGGCTGCCGCTGACTTTTTGAACAAAATATATTGAAAATTAATATCCTGCTGTAGGGCATTTAGTCACTCATAGAGACACTAGTTACTTACAAAAAAACACTGCACAGGGGAAAATAACATTAATTGGGTTACTTAAATAGGTTGTATATTATAAACATTATTAATGCTTAAGCCAGTTGTGAGACCATTAAACATTGTTTTATCACTCATTATATCTGTATGAATATTTCCTAGATTTGTGTTGAAGATTGGAATATATTTCACTTTTTCCATCTAACATTTACACTAATCACTCTCAGATTAAGCAACAGTTAGATACAAAATCAAATTCTTTCTGTCTCATCAGACACCCCCAGGGCAGGTACAGCACGGGTTAGATACAGAGTAAAGCTCCCTCTATACTGTCCCATCAAACACTCCCAGGGCAGGTACAGCACGTGTTAGATACAGAGTAAAGCTCCCTCTACACAGTCCCATCAAACATTCTCAGGGCAGGTACAGCACGGGTTAGATATAGAGTAAAGCTACCTCTACACTGTCCCATCAAACACTCCCAGGGCAGGTACAGCACGGGGTTAGATACAGAGTAAAGCTTCCGCTACACTGTCCCATCAAACACTCCCAGGGCAGGTACAGCATGGGTTAGATACAGTGTAAATCTCCCTCTACACTGTTCCATCAAATACTCCCAGGGCAGGTACAGCACGGGTTAGATACAGAGTAAAGCTCCCTCTACATTGTCCCATCAAACACTCCCAGGGCAGGTACAGCACGGGTTAGATACAGAGTAAAGCTCCCTCTACACTATCCTGTCAAACACTCCCAGGGCTGGTACAGCATGGGTTAGATACAGAGTAAAGCTCCCTCTACACTGTTCCATTAAACACTCCCAGGACAGGTACAGCACGGGTTAGATACAGAGTAAAGCTCCCTCTACACTGTCCCATCAAACACTCCCAAGGCAGGTACAGCATGGGCTAGGTACAGAGTGAAGCTTCCTCTACACTGTCCCATCGAACACTCCCAGGGCAGGTACAACATGGGTTAGATACAGAGTAAAGCTCCCTCTACACTGTCCCATCAAACACTCCCAGGGCAGGTACAACACGGGTTAGATACAGAGTAAAGCTTCCTCTACACTGTCTCATCAAACACTCCCAGGGCAGGTACAGCATGGGTTAGATACAGAGTAAAGCTCCCTCTACACTGTCCCATCAATCACTCCCAGAGCAGGTACAACATGGCTTAGATACAGAGAAAAGCTCCCTCTACACTGTCCCATCAAACACTCCCAGGGCAGGTACAACACGGGTTAGATACAGAGTAAAGCTCCCTCTACACTGTCCCATCAAACACTCCCAGGGCAGGTACAACACGGGTTAGATACAGAGTAAAGCTCCCTCTACACTGTCCCATCAAACACTCCCAGGGCAGGTACAGCACGGGTTAGATACAGAGTAAAGCTCCCTCTACACTGTCCCATCAAACACCCCCCGGGACAGGTACAGCACGGGTTAGATACAGAGTAAAGCTCCCTCTACACTGTCTCATCAAACACTCCCAGGGCAGGTACAGCACGGGTTAGATACAGAGTAAAGCTCCCTCTACACTGTCCCATCAAACACTCCCAGGGCAGGTACAGCACGGGTTAGATACAGAGTAAAGCTCCCTCTACACTGCCCCATTAAACACTCCCAGGGCAGGTACAGCATGGGTTAGATACAGAGTAAAGCTCCCTCTACACTGTCCCATCAAACACTCCCAGGGCAGGTACAGCACGGGTTAGATACAGAGTAAAGCTCCATCTACACTGTCCCATCAAACACTCCCAGGGCAGATACAGCACGGGTTAGATACAGAGTAGAGCTTCCTTGGCTATATCATCAGTTCCTTTCACTGCTGTATTTCATCAGACCATTGTTTGATTCACAGACCACAGATCACAGAAACCCCACAGTGCAGATAGAGGCCATTTCGGCCCATCGAGCCTGCACCGACACATATCCCACCCGATCCCCGTAAACCCCTACACCAACACATATCCCACCCTATCCCCGTAACCCCACGTATTTAATCCCCCTAATACTAAGGGTCAATTTATCATAGCCAATCAACCTAACCCACACATCTTTGGACTGTGGGAGGAAACCGGAGCACCCGGAGGAAACCCACGCAAACACGGGGAGAATGTGCAAACTCCACACAGACAGTCACCCGAGGCCAGATTCGAACCCGGGTCCCTGGCGCTGTGAGGCAACAGTGCTAACCACTATGCCACCGTGCATCTATTCCATCTGTATTTTCTCACAAGAAATGATGTTCTTTACCTTGACCTTTCATGTTCTACATATAAATCTCCCATTTTACATGTTCATGCCTGTATTAATGCTTTTGCTTATTGCTAATATTCTGAGCTCTTCCCTCCTGTGTGGGAATGGCAGATGTTTCTCTGGGCTACTTATTGTGGGCTTTTGTGGCTTTGTGTGGCCTCTATCTACTGAAAATGTATTTAGTTGCTCCTGTATTTTCATTGACTTGTCCAGTCCTGCTGCCTTTATGGAAAATAATGTTGGGGAGCTGGGCGGTGCAGTGGTTTAATGCTGTCAGTGTTGGGCCCCAAGTCCAATCCAGCTTGTTGGGATGGAACTCTGCTCTCTCATGGTTTTGAGAACCCAAGTGGTTTGAGGCACCTTCAACCTAATTACTGCCGAGTACAAATTGACAGGCCTAACTCTGTGGGCTCACTCATTGACAGGCCAACTCTGTGGGCTCACTCATTGACAGGCCTAACTCTGTGAGCTCACTCATTGACAGGCCAACTCTGTGGGCTGACTCATTGACAGGCCTAACTCTGTGGGCTCACTCATTGACAGGCCTAACTCTGTGGGCTCACTCATTGACAGGCCTAACTCTGTGGGCTCACTCATTGACAGGCCTAACTCTGTGGGCTCTCTCATTGACTGGCCTAACTCTGTGGGCTCACTCATTGACAGGCCTAACTCTGTGGGCTCACTCATTCACAGGCCTAACTCTGTGGGCTCACTCATTGACAGGCCTAACTCTGTGGGCTCACTCATTGACAGGCCTAACTCTGTGGGCTCACTCATTGACAGGCCTAACTCTGTGGGCTCACTCATTGACAGGCCTAACTCTGTGGGCGCACTCATTGACAGGCCTAACTCTGTGGGCTCACTCATTGACAGGCCTAACTCTGTGGGCTCACTCATTGACAGGCCTAACTCTGTGGGCTCACTCATTGACAGGCCTAACTCTGTGGGCTCACTCATTGACAGGCCTAACTCTGTGGGCTCACTCATTGACAGGCCTAACTCTGTGGGCTCACTCATTGACTGGCCTAACTCTGTGGGCTCACTCATTGACTGGCCTAACTCTGTGGGCTCACTCATTGACAGGCCTAACTCTGTGGGCTCACTCATTGACAGGCCTAACTCTGTGGGCTCACTCATTGACAGGCCTAACTCTGTGGGCTCACTCATTGACAGGCCTCACTCTGTGGGCTCACTCATTGACAGGCCTAACTCTGTGGGCTCACTCATTGACAGGCCTAACTCTGTGGGCTCACTCATTGACAGGCCTAACTCCGTGGGCTCACTCAGAGAAGTTCACACTGATGTATTAGTGCCTGCTCTGACCAAGGTTAGCAGGGAGCAGGAGGGTTAAAGTACATTGTTCAGGGAGAGTGGAGAGCACTTTGCTCTGTGTTATTCCAGATTTGGGAATACGGTAAGTGGAGAAGTGTTGCGTTTCCCACCACCAACATCCTTTGGACCATCCCCATGGTCACAGGAGTCGCACTACCTCAGGACGTTCCAAAGAATAGAGGTTTTCATACCATACAAAAATAAATAATTTGTTATTGATCCTAAATTCTTTTTGGAGTTGTTTCTTTGACTCTTCACATCCTATGACTGATTTTTTTCCTCTTTCCTCCATCTTTTTCTGATGATTTTCTCTCTTTCACCACACCATGCCCACGCTGCACCCCTTCCCTCTCCTGGAGGGGCTGATTCCTTGCTGGGCTATAGTTTCACAGGTGCTAGTCATCCTCCAGTACCTTCTGTTAGACATCGTGGAGTGTTAAAGGGTTAACAGTCAGTCGAACTTCTTCGCATCATGGAGCAATAAACTTTCCAATATAAACAGGATGACTTTAAAGTGTCGTGAGAGGAAAGCATAGCTTGTCTTCTGATGTGTAAAGTGCCTGTGCAAAGAAAAACACGACCGTGATGATGTCAGCTGTGAGTGATTAAAGTGTAACTTCAGGGGCTAGGGTAATAAACATAGGTAGAGGTATCCATTAGCTATAGTAGAGAAAGAGAACGGCTGATAAATCCTGTTCTTCAAAGAGGTTGGGAACTGTTAGGTCAGGAAGTCTTGTTTAAGGGAAGTAGCTCTGGAGTACACAACTCCAACCATTTACATCAATAGTCTGTCTTCGAAGGATTCGGGAATAGATACGTCATGAGGTCTTATCTGTGACATGGACCTTTGATGTAGGCAAGATATGGTGTATAAAGGAGCACGGTTTTCAACAGTCCTTCACAGGGCTCGAATGATACAGAAACCGTAAAGCCTCTCTCTGATCCAGGTTGGGTTGATCCCTCAACCTAGGTAGCAATAAAGTTTGTTCCGTATACTATACTACAAAGTGTCTCAGGCTTACTCGAAACATGTTGTTGTGCACCATAGAAAGAAGGAGGTTGACTGCTAACATCTTCTCCAAGTGGGATTTTTCAGCGCAAGTCTAGGTGGGGAGTGCCCACAGACTATTTGAACGCGAAGAACTTCACATCACTGCCCAGCCTGATCGGACAGGCACACGAGAACATGCAGAATCCCTGCAGGAGCCGGTGGATCATGCACAGGAGACTGAATGCTGGGCGCTGCACCCCCGCACAATCCGGGGTGCAGAGGGCAGTCGTGAGCAACTGACACAGCAAAGACCGTATATCGGTCCTGCTTTAAGCACGTGTGTGTAATCCAGTTTGGGATTTTTAATCCTCCTTTTCTCTTCTAATGATTTTCCCATAAACAGACCTTTGTCCCATCGGATCTGGTTCGGCCTCAGCTGGAGTATTGTGTCCAATTCTGGTCACCGCACTCTAGGAAGGAAGTGAAGGCCTTGGAGAGGGTGCAGAAAAGATTTACAAGAATGGTTCCATGGATGAGGGACTTCAGTTACGTGGATAGACTGGAGAAGCTGAGGTTGTTCTCCTTGGAGCAGAGAAGATTAAGAGGAGATTTGATAAAGGTGTTCAAAATCATGAGGGGTCTGGACAGAGTAGATAGAGAGAAACTGTTCCCATTGGCGGAAGGGTCGAGAACCAGAGGACACAGATTTAAGGTGATTGGCAGAAGAACCAAAGGTGACATGAAGAAAATCTTTTTTACACAGCAAGTGGTTAGGATCTGGAATGCACTGCCTGAAAGGGTGGTGGAGGCAGACTCAATCGTGGCTTTCACAAGGGAATTGGATAAGTACCTGAAGGAAAAAAATTTGCAGGGCTACGGGGAAAGGGCGAGGGAGTGGGACTGGCTGAAGGGCTCCTGCAGAGCGCCGTCACGGGCTCGATGGGCCGAATGGTCTCCTTCTGTGCTGTAACCATTCTATGATTCTACCCTCACTGAGGTTCCTAACCCAAAGGATTGACAGTTTCCCTAATCCCAGTGAGCTGCAAACTGGATTACCCATAGTCTTACTCTCTCAGACCACCCAGAAACAATAACAAGTGAAGTCGGTAAAAGGTTAATTTACCATTTTAATGATCTCTTGAGTGCTGTAAAAATCTTTTCTGTTTAAACCAGCATAATCCATAATAGCCCACTGCAAGAGCAATCTCCTTTCTGTCCGTCCAACATGTTTACAATGCTAGCCTCCATCCTCACATAGAATCACAGAAATTTATGGCACAGAAGGAGGCCATTTGACCCATCATGTCTGTGCCGGCCAAAAAAGAGCTCTCCAGCCTAATCCCACTTTCCAGCTTTCGGTCCGTAGCCTTGTAGGTTCCGGCCCTTCAAGTGCATGTCCAAGTACTTTTTAAATGTGATGAGTGTTTCTGCCTCGACCACCCTTTCAGGCAGTGAGTTCCAGACCCCCACCACCCTCTGGGTGAAAAAAGTTCTCCTCAACTCCCCTCTAATCCTTCTCCCAATTACTTTAAATCCATGCCCCCTGGTTATTGACCTCTCTGCTGGAGGAAATAGGTCCTTCCTATCCATTCTATCTAGGCTCCTCATTAAATCTCCCCTCAGCCTCCTCTGTTCCAAAGAAAACAACCCCAGCCTATACAATCTTTCCTCAGAGCTAAAATTCTCCAGTCCTGGCAACATCCTCGTAAATCTCCTCTGTACCCTCTCTAGTGCAATCACATCCTTCCTGTAATGTGGTGACCAGAACTGTACACAGTATTCTAGCTGTGGCCTAACTAGTGTTTTATACAGTTCAAGCATAACCCCCTTGCTCTTATATTCTATGGGGGAGAAATTCGATCTCACCCCGTTTGGGGTGCAATTATCGGCCGGGCACAAAGTTTAGCGCCTGCCGCTAATTACCGCCTCCGACTGCAAACTTGGCTTCTATCGCCCCTGGAGGTGATTGGAGCGCTAAATCAGGCGCTACACACCTCTCTTAAGGCGCTAACACCGAGGAGCGAGGCGCTACCTCAGAGTGCGGGCGAAGCTCATGTGATGTCAGTCAGCAATGGAACACAGACACACTGGCGCCGGCCAGTTCTTAAAGGGGAGGGTCGATCTTGCTCTCCATCCACATCCTGCTCATTGCAGCCTTGAATCTCAGCCTGGAGAGACCTGTACATCAAATCTGCTGGAAAGAACAATGGAGAGGCCCAGGGAAAGAGCTCAGAGTGCAGCCCCCATAGTCTCTTCTAAATTGATACAAGGAAGGGCAAATCAAAATGAACCTGCAAAGTGCTGCTCAGTACCCAAAACTCCTTCACACAGCGTTGAATCTCTCCAGAAGTCTCTCTCTCTCTCTCTCTCAGAATGCGTGGTGCAAAAATGTCGCTGACAAAAAAAGGCAGGAAGCGGTCACCTTTAAATAGTGCTCCCCCAGTCCCTTCCCGACTGCAAAACATTCCCTTCAACCTGTCGTTGCTAGCGACAGGCGGTAAGGCAGGGGGCGCTAGTCAATATCCGGTCCAGGGCGTTGCACGCTCGACTGACGTCCCGATCTGTGGGCGCAGGAGATCGTGGCGGTAGTGTTTAGTGCCGCCGCAAAATGTCTGGTCAATTTTGCGAGCGGCGCAAACATCGCCGCGCCCCGGCGCTAGTTGCTTTGCGCCCCATTAGCGCCCTCTTACGGCGCAAAGCAACTGAATTTCTCCCCCTATGAATCGGCTAATAAAGGAAAGTAACCCGTCTGCCTTCTTAACCACCTGATCTACCTGTCCTGCTACCTTCAGGGGTCTGTGGACATGCACTCCAAGGTCCTTCTGTTCCTCTACACTTCTCAGTATCCTACCATTTAATGGTCCAGAAATTCGGGTCGGGGGCTTCCTGCGGGTGTAATCCCCCAACCTGCACTTACCTTGCGCGCCGGCTGTTGAGCTGTGGGTCCCCGTGGAATTCCGATCCTGGGCCTCCTCCAGCTGCCGGCGCGCAGTACTTGCGTGTCCCAGGGGCACAGTTAGTTCGAAGCGTCCCCTGGGATCACGTGGGCCATGGAGAGCCAATCAGAGCAGGGAATGCTTCATTCATAAGTTTGACAGGAAGAGCTGTCAAAACTTATAAATACTACGGGCCCCAAAACATCACTAAATCTTCAAATAAATTTTTTAAAAACATCACATTTTTTAAATAAACTATAAATTACATGAAATAACTATTTTAAACAATAATTTAAATTTTTGAAAAAAATAATTTTATTTTCTAACGGGGCTAAAAATAAACTTACCTTTCTTTAAAGTATTTAAAAATAATAAACCTGTGGAAAAAATGTTTTACTTTTAATTAATTCACCACTTACCTTGTAAAAAGCCGGCCTTGCGACTGCTTTTTAAATGTCTAACTTCTGGAGACTTACCCTCCCGGGAAAACCTGCAAAGAAAACGTAAGTTCCATGCGCACGCGCTGCCTCTCCCGCGCACGCATTCGAACTCTGAACCCCTTCTTTCAGGGGAACGGAAGTGCCGGTTTCCCGCGCATGCGCAGTGCATGCAGGAAACTGGCACTTCCATTGGGCCTACGGGTGAGTACCCCGTGCGTACTCGCGCGTGGAGACCTGAATTTCTGGGCCATTGTGTATTCCCTTGTCTTGTTAGCCCTCCCCAAATGCATTAGCTCCCACTTGTCCGGATTGAATTCCATTTGCCACTTTTCTGCCCACCTGACCAGTCCATTGATATCTTCCTGCAGCCTACAGTTTTCTTCCTCACTACCATCCACACAGCCAATTTTTGTATCAGTTGCAAACTTCTTAATCATACCCCCTACAGTGAAGTCTAAATTATTAATGTATACCACAAAAAGCAAGGGTACTGAGCCCTGCGGAATCCCACTGGAAACAGCCTTCCAGTCACAAAAACACCCGTAGACCATTACCCTTTGCTTCCTGCCACTGAGCCAATTTTGGATCCGACTTGCCACTCTCCCTTGGATCCCATGGGCTTTTACTTTTCTGACCAGTCTGCCATGTGGGACCTTGTCAAAAGCTTTGCTAAAATGCATGAAGACTACATTAAACGCACTACCCTCATTAACCCTCCTTGTTACCTCCTCAAAAAATTCAATCAAGTTAGTCAGACACGACCCGTAACAAATCCATACTGACTGTCCTTGATTAATCTATGCCTTTCTAAATGACGATTAATACTGTCCCTCAGAATTTCTTCCAACAATTTGCCCACCACCGAGGTTAGGCTGACTGGCCTGTAATTACTCGGTCTATCCCTTTCTCCCTTGCTTCTCTTAACAGCCTGGGGATTTGTCTACTTTCAAAGATGCTAAACCCCTTAATACTTCCTCTCTCACTGTTTATCACATCTAATATTTCACACTCCTCGTCCTTAACTACAATGTCTGCATCGTCCCTCTCTTCTGTGAAGACAGACACAAAGTATTCATTAAGGACCATACCCACGTCTTCCGCCTCCACACACAAGCTTCCTTTTTGGTCTCTAATAGGCCCTACTCGTTCTTTAGTTGTCCTCTTGCTCTTTATGTATTTATAAAACATCTTTGGGTTTTCCTTGATTTTACTTGCCAATATTTTTTCCTGCCCTTGCTTCGCTTTCCTAATTTCCTTTTTAATTTCACCCCTGTACTTTCTATACTCCTCTCGGCTTTCTGCAGTATTGAGCTCTCAGTATCTCATATAAGCTTACCTTTTTTGCCTTATCCTACCCTGCATGCCCCTTGACATCCAGGGGGCTCTAGATTTGGGAGTCCCACCCTTTTTCTTTGTGGGAACATATTTACTCTGAACCCTCACTATCTCCTCAGTACTAGGTTCCTTGCTTTTTCTGGTATATATCAATGATCCAGACTTGAATATAGGGGTTATGATTAAGAAGTTTGCCGATGATACTAAAATTGGCTGTGTGGTTGATACTGAAGAAGGAAGCTGTAGATTGCAGGAAGATATCAATAAATTCCCGGAGAAGTGTGAGGTAATGCATTTGGGGAGGGCTAACCAGGAAAGGGAATACACATTAAATGGTGGGACACCGAGTAGTGTAGAGGAACCAAGGGACCTTGGAGTGCATGTCCACAGATCCCTGAAGGTAGCAGGCCAGGTAGATAAGGTGGTTAAGAAGGCATACAGAATGCTTGCCTTTATTAGCCATGGCATAGAATACAAGAGCAGGGGGGTTATGCTCCAACTGTATAAAACACTAGTTAGGCCTCAGCTAGAGTACTGCGTGCAGTTCTGGTCACCACATTACAGGAAAGATGTGATTGTACTAGAGAGGGTACAGAGGAGATTTACAAGGATGTTGCTGGGAGTAGAGAATCTTAGCTATGAGGAAAGACTGGATAGGCTGGGTCTGTTTTCCTTGGAACAGAGGAGGCTGAGGGGAGACCTTATTGAGGTGTATAAAACTATGAGGGGCATAGATAAAGTGGATAGAAAGGACCTATTTCCCTTAGCAGAGGGGTCAAAAACCAGGGGGCACAGATTTAAAGTAATTGGTGAAAGGTTTAGAGGGAATTTGAGGGGAAATGTCTTCACCCAGAGGGTTGTGGGGTCTGGAACTCACTGCCTGAAACGGTGGTAGAGGCAGGAACCCTAACCACATTTAAAAAGTACTTGGATGTGCACTTGGGATGCTGTAACCTGCAGGGCTACGGACCAAGAGCTGGGAAGTGGGATTAGGCTGGATAGCTCTTTGTTGGCCGGCGCGGACACGATGGGCTGAAGTAGCCTCCTTCCATGCTTTAACTTTCTATGATTCCTCCTTGAATGCCTCCCACTGCTCTGATACTGATTTACCTTCAAGCACCTGTTTCCAGTCCACTTTTCCTAAATCACATCTCAGCTTAGTAAAATTGGCCTTTCCCCAATCGAGAAATTTTACTCCTGGTCTATCTTTGTCCTTTTCCATAACTATGCTAAATCTAACTGAATTATGATCACTACCACCAAAACGCTCTCCCACTGATGCCCCTTTCACCTGCCCAGCTTCATTCCCTAAAACTAAGTCCAGAACCACCCCCTCTCTTGTTGGGCTTGCTACGTACTGGCTAAAAAAAGTTCTCCGGAATGCAGATTAAGAATTCTGCACCCTCTATAGCTTTTACACTGATTCTATCCCAGTTAATGTTAGGGTAGTTGAAATCCCCTACTATTACTGCCCTATTGTTTTTGCACTTCTCAGAAATGTGCCTACGTATTTGCTCTTCTATCTCCCTCTGACTATTGGGGGTCTATAGTACACTCCCTGCAGTGTAATTCCCCTTTTTTGTTCTTCAGTTCAACCCCTATGGCCTCATTTGATGATCCTTCTAACATAGCATCCATCCTCACAGCTGTAACATAGAAACATAGAAGATAGGAGCAGGAGTAGGCCATTCGGCCCCTCGAGCCTGCTCCGCCATTCAATGAGATCATGGCTGATCATCCAAATTCAGTACCCTGTCCCTGCTTTCTCTCCATATCCCTTGATCCCTTTAGCCTTAAGAAATATATCTAACTCCTTCTTGAATATATTTAATGAATTGGCCTCAACTGCCTTCTGTGGTAGAGAATTCCACAGGTTCACCACTCCCTGGGTGAAGAAATTCTTCCTCATCTCAGTCCTAAATGGCTTACCCCTTATCCTTAGACTGTGACCCCTGATTCTGGACTCCCCCGCCATCGGGAACATCCTTCCTACATCTAGTCTGTCTAGTCCTGTTAGAATTTTATCAGTTTCAATGTGATCCCCTCTCATTCTTCTAAACTCTAGCGAATATAAGTCTAATTGACCCAATCTCTCTTCATACGTCATTCCTGCCATCCTAGGTATCAGTCTGGTGAATCTTCGCTGCACTCCCTCCATGGCAAGAACATCCTTCCTCAGATAAGGCGACCAAAACTGCACACAATACTCAAGATGTGGTCTCACCAAGGCCCTGTACAGCTGCAGCAAGGCATCCTTGCTCCTGTACTCGAATCCTCTCGCTATGAAGGCCAACGTACCATTTGCCTTCTTAACCGCCTGCTGCACCTGCATGCTTACATTCAGCGACTGGTGCACAAGGACACCCAGGTCTCATTGCACTTCCCCTTTTCCCAATCTATTGCCATTCAGATAATAATCTGCCTTCCTGTTTTTGCCACCAAAGTGGATAACCTCGCATTTATCCACATTATACTGCATCTACCGTGCATCTGCACAATCACCCAACCTATCGAAATCATACTGGAGTATCTCTGCATCCTCCTCACATCACACACGCCCACCCAGCTTTGTGTCATCTGCAAACTTGCAGATATTACATCTTGTTCCCTTGTCTAGATCATTAATATATATTGTGAATAGCTGGGGTCCTAGCACCGATCCCTGCGGTACCCCACTAGTCACTGCCTGCCACTCGGAAAAAGACCCGTTTATTCCAACTCTTTGCTTCCTGTCTGCCAACCAGTTCTCTATCCAAGTCAGTACCTTACCCTCAATCCCATGTGCTTTCACTTTGCACGCTAATCTCTTATGCGGGACCTTATCGAAAGCCTTCTGAAAGTCCAAATACACCACATCCACTGGTTCTCCCTTATCTATTCTACCAGTTACATCCTCAAAAAATTCCATTAGATTAGTCAAGTGTGATTTACCTTTTGTAAATCCATGTTGACTTTGTCCAATCCTGTCACTGTTTTCCAAGTGCTCTGCTATTATATCTTTTATAATAGACTCTAGCATTTTCCCCACTACCGATGTCAGGCTTACCGGTCTATAATGCCCCGTTTTCTCTCTACCACCTTTTTTAAATAGTGGGGTTACATTAGCTACCCTCCAATCCATGGGAACTGTTCCAGAGTCTATAGAATTTTGGAAGATGACCAGCAATGCATCTACTATTTCTAGGGCCACTTCCTTAAGTACCCTAAGATGTAGATTATCAGGCCCTGGGGATTTATCGGCCTTCAATCCCATCAATTTCCCTAACACCATTTCCCTACAAATACTGATTCCATTCAGTTCCTCCCTCTCATTAGACCCTATGTTCCCCGTCATCTCTGGGAGGTTATTTGTGTCCTCCTTTGTGAAGACAGAACCAAAGTATGTATTTAATTGGTCAGCCATTTCTTTGTTCCCCATTATAAATTCCCCTGATTCTGACTGCAAGGGACCTACGCTTGACTTCACCAATCTTTTTCTCTTCACATATCTATAGAAGCTTTTACAGTCAGTTTTTATGTTCCCTGCAAGCTTACTCTCATACTCTATTTTCCCCCTCTTAATTAATCCCTTTGTCCTCCTTTGCTGAATCCTAAACTGCTCCCAATCCTCAGGTTTGCTGCTTTTTCTGGCCAATTTATATGTCCCCTCCTTGGATCTTATGCTATCCCTAATTTCCCTCGTTAGCCACGGTTGAGCCACCTTTTTTGTTTTATTTTTATGCCAGACAGGGATGAACAAATTGTGTAGTTCATCCATGCGATCTTTAAATGTTTGCCATTGCCTATCCACCGTCACCCTTTAAGTAACATTCCCCAATCCATCCTAGCCAACTCGCGCCTCATACCATCATAGTTTCCTTTATTTAAATTCAGGACCCTAGTCTCTGAGTCAACTACTTCACGCTCCATCTTAATGAAGAATTCTATCATATTATGATCGCTCCTCCCCAAGGGGCCTCGCACAACAAGATTGCTAATTAATCTTGTCTCATTACATAATACCCAGTCTAAGATGGCCTGATCTCTAGTTGGTTCCTTGACATATTGGTCCAGGAAACCATCCCATATACACCCTAGGAATTCCTCCTCCACAGTATTGTTACTAATTTGGTTAGCCCAATCTATATGTAGATTAAAGTCACCCATGATAACTGCTGTGCCCTTATTGCACGCATCTCTAATTTCCCATTTAATGCCATCCCCAACCTCAGCATTACTGTTTGGGGATCTGTATAAAACTCCCACTAACGTTTTCTGCCTCTTGGTATTTCTCAGCTCTACTCATACAGATTCCACATCATGAGAGCTAATATCCTTCCTTACTATTGTGTTAATCTCCTCTTTAATCAGCAATGCTACTCCACCTCCTTTTCCTTTTTGCCTGTCCTTCCTGAATATTGAATACCCCTGGATGTTGAATTCCCAGCCTTGGTCACCCTGGAGCCATGTCTTCATAATCCCAATTATATCATATCCGTTTACATCTATTTGCACAGCTAATTCATCCACCTTATTATGAATGCTCCTCGCATTAAGTCACAAAGTCTTCAGACTTTTTTTTTCAACACTCTTAGTCCTTTTAGAATTATTATTTACTGTGGCCCTGTTTGATTTACACCCTTGATTTCTCTGCCTTCTACCTTTGCTTTTCTCCTTCCTGTCTTTTGCTTCTATCCTTGCTTCCCTTTCCTCTGTCTCCCTGCACAGGTTCCCAACCCCCTGCCATTTTAGTTTAAACCCTCCCCAACAGCACCAGCAAACACTCCCCTGAGGACATCGGTCCCCGTCCTGCCCAGGTGCAAACCATCCAGTTTGTACTCGTCCCACCTCCCCCAGAACCGGTTCCAATGTCCCAGGAATTTGAATCCCTCCCCCTTGCACCATTCCTCTAGCCACGTATTCATCTGAAATATCCTTCTATTTCTACTCTGACTAGCACGTGGCACTGGTAGCAATCCTGAGATTACTACCTTTGAGGTCCTATGTTTTAATTTATCTCCTAACTCCCTATATTCAGCTTTTAGGACCTCATCCTGTTTTTTACCTATATCGTTGGTACCTATATGCACCATGACAACTGGCTGTTCACCCTCCCCCTCCAGAAGTCCCTGCAGCTGTTCCGAGACATCCTTGACCCTTGAACCAGGGAGGCAACATACCATCCTGGAGTCTCGTTTGCATCCACAGAAACGCCTATCTATTCCCCTTACAATAGAATCCCCTATCACTATCGCTCTCCCGCTCTTTTTCCTCCTGTCCTATGTAGCAGAACCACCCATGGTGCCAGGAAGTTGGCTGCTGCTGCCTTCCCCCGATAAGCCATCCTCCCCAACAATATCCAAAGCAGTATATCTGTTTGAGAGGGGGATGGCAACAGGGGACCCCTGTACTACCTGCCTGTGCCTACTACTCTGCCTGGCGGTCACCCATTCCCTTCCTACCTGTGGAGCATTTACCTGCGGTGTGACCAACTCCCTAAACGTGCTATCCACGATGTCCTCAGCATCACGAATGCTCCAGTATTTATCCATTCGCAGCTCCAGTGCCGCAATGCCGTCTGCCAGTAGCTGCAGCTGGATACACTTCCCGCACACATGGTCGTCAGGGGCACAAGAAGTGTCCCTGATTTCCCACATAGTGCAGGAGGAGCATGCCACGGGGCCAAGCTGTGCTGCCATGACTTACCCTTTAATTAATTCAAATTAAATTAAATCAAATCAATACCACTAATTACACTACAATCAAATAATATACTCAAGGGCCCTTGTTTACTGGCACTCCCCGCTACACAACAGAGACCTTAAAAACTATAAACCACAAAAATTAAGACCTTCTAAACTTTATAAACTATTAACCTTAACTATCAAACTATAGAGTAGTATAAGTATTCACCCAATCAGCTGCTTCCTCTTGCTCACGTCACTTTTTGAATCGTGACGTGGCTCTGGAACGTCACCGCCGGTCTGCGAGATTGGTAAGTCTCTGAGGAAAAAAGCCTGCAAAAGTGAGTTTAAATACTCACTGTGCTGCCGCTCTCCTGCTGCTGCCGACACCGGCCTCTGAGGACCAATTCCTACAGGGTGAACTGTTAGGAAAAACAAAGACGAAGCAAGGGAGCTCCTCCTTCCACTCCTCACCTAACTCCCTGACTCACCCAACTCACAGCACTCTGTTCAAACCACACTCAGTTTCTTTAATCAATATTGCGACCCCCCCTCCTTTTTTTATCCCCCTTTCTATCTCGTCTGAAAACCCTATAACCAGGAATGTTGAGCTGCCATTCCTGCCCTTCTTTCAACCATGTTTCAGTAATAGCTATAATATCATACTCCCACGTGTCTATCTGTGCCCTCAGCTCATCTGCCTTATTCACTAGGCTCCTTGCATTGAAGAATATACCATTAAGCACTGCCAAACCCCTTTGCAGTCTATTTTCTAGCCTTCATTTCCTCTGCCTTTCAAACTCACTTACTAATCTACTGCCTTCCATTTCTAACTTTGCTTCTCTCCCTTCTGAATCTATGATCTGGTTCCCACATTCTCAGAACCCACAGATCTTATTCTCATCCAATTAATGCCCTTTGAATCAGATTACTAGCCAGATGGGATGAGATCAAAATTCATAAATACAATTAAAAATTAAGTTGAGTGATCAGATTAGAATTGATGAGGTCATATCCACAAATGCAGTCAATAACGCTTAATGGCACTGTATTTCAAATGTTTCCTACAATGATCAATTAAACACAATCTTCTAATGAGGCAAAGATGGAGACACATGATGTTTGCATTCTGTTTTGCAAGCTCCACTTCAATTACGCGTTAGCAGGCATACAGTGGCTAATTGCATATCTTTATCAGGAAGAAACAGTTGTCTGTTTACATTGCAGCAACCATTTGCAATTTGCAACACCATACTCATATTAACAAGAGGTTGCTGTGCACCTTGGATTTAACTCAAACCGCCTCACACCATCTGATGTGTTTCAGAGGCAGTGAGCACATTCAGACCTTTGCAGAGGTTGGTATTTCACATCATTGCTGCTAGTTCACAGAAACCTCCTCTGCTCTACCTCATCACGCCCGACCCACACACACTGTTTGCAGTTGAAGTAACCAGGCCCTTTGAATAAAACTTACTAAATTAACATGCATTCCTCTGACTCCAGACTTTTGTATATTCCTCCCCCCCCCAACCCCTGCCTTCACCCCACCATTGGCGGCCGTGCCTTCAGCCACCTAGGCCCCATGCTCTGGAATTCCCTCCCTAAACCCCTGTATCTCCCCACTTCCCTCTCCTTTAAGACTCCTCCTTAAAACCCACTTCTTTCGGTCACCCCTCCTAAAATTTGTTTTGGTTCGACATTTGCTTTTTTTCTCAGGGCCCTGTGAAGCTCCTTGGGAAATGTTTTCTACTTTAAAGGCACAGGGGGAGAAATTCGGTATCGCCCCATATGGGGCGCCATTATTGGCGGTGCGCAAAGTTTAGCGCCTGGCGCTAATTATCGCCTCCGACAGCAAACTTGGCTTCTATCACCCCTGGCGGTGATTGGAGCGCTAAATCAGGCGCTATACACCTCTCTTAAGGCGCTAAGGCCGAGGAGCGAAGTGCTACCTCAGAGCGCTGGCAAAGCTCATGTGATGTTAGTCAGTAATGGAACACAGACAGACTGGCACCGTCCAATTCTTAAAGGGGAGTTCTGATGAATCATCGAACTGAAACGTTAAATCTGTTTCTCTCTTCACAGATGCTGCTTGACCTGCTGAGTTTCTCCAGCATATTCTGTTTTTATCTTAAAGGGGAGGGTCGATCTTGCTCTCCATCCACATCCTGCTCATTGCAGCCTTGAATCTCAGCCTGAATCTCAGCCTGGAGAGACCTGTGCATCAAATCTGCTGGAAAGAACAATGGAGAGACCCAGGGAAAGAGCTCAGAGTGCAGCCCCCACAGTCTCTTCTAAATCGATACAAGGAAGGGCAAATCAAAACCAACCTGCAAAGTGCTGCTCAGTACCCAGAACTCCTTCACACAGCGTTGAATCTCTCCAGAAGTCTCTCTCTCTCTCAGAATGTGTGGTGCAAAAATGTCACCGACAAAAAAAGGCAGGAAGTGGTCGCCTTTAAATAGTGCTCCCCCAGTCCCTTCCTGACAGCAAAAGGCTCCCCTCAACCTGTCGCTGGTGTCGGTGTTGCTGGACTCGCTGGTGTCGGTGTTGCTGGACTCGCTGGCAGCGGTGTCGGTGTTGCTGGACTCGCTGGTGTCGGTGTCGCTGGTGTTGGTGTTGCCGGACTCGCTGGTGTTGGCGTCGCTGGTGTCGGTGTTGCTGGACTCGCTGGTGTCGGTGTCGCTGGACTCGCTGGCAGCGGTGTCACTGGTGTCTCTGTTGCGGGACTCGCTGGTGTCGGTGTTGCTGGACTCGCTGGCAGCGGTGTCGCTGGTGTCGGTGTTGCTGGACTCGCTGGTGTCGGTGGCGCTGGTGTCGGTGTTGCTGGACTCGCTGGTGTCGGTGGCGCTGGTGTCGGTGTTGCTGGACTCGCTGGCAGCGGTGTTGCTGGTGTTGGTGTTGATGGACTCGGTGACAGCGGTGTCGCTGGTGTCGGTGTTCCTGGACTCGCTGGCAGCGGTGTCGCTGGTGCTGTCGGTGATGGGGGCAGTGATGGGGGCAGGGTGAGTGCTTCAGCGGCTCGGTCTGCCGGCAGCCATGTTGTTTACTGGTCGCTAGTGCCACGCTGTCCTGCAGGTTGACTGCTGGTGCAGCTGAAGCCCAACTAATCCGGTGAAGTGCGTCACCTCCAACAGCAAAAACATTAGGGGGGAAAAATTGACTCATGCCCCCTTTGGGGCGCTAACTTCGACGGGGCGCTACTTTGAATGCCCCAAAGAAGTTAGTGCCCCACGCCCAAAATTGAATGGTAGCGCCCTAAGCAAGAGGCGGGGCGTTTCTGGAAGTGCTCCCCCTCCCTCTTGTGGCGCTCCCATTGAATATCATGGCGATTTTGCCTTTAAAGTAGAAAAAAATTCCCAAGGAGCTTCACAGGGCCCTAAGGAAAAAAGCAAATGTTACACGTAGCACCGCAGTACTACAGGCTTCCCTCCCCTGATTAAAGGGGAGGACCACCGGGGAGTGGGGTGCTGGCAAAAGAGCCGCCCGGCACGCAAGAGGAGCGCCGGGCTGACCGATCGCGGCCGGCACCCCGCAGGAGGAGGCGAGAGGAGGGGGCAGGTGCTGGCAGACGGCCCAAAACAAATGGCCGCCGGCACCTGCCCTTTAATTTACGCCACCCCGGCCGCAAACACGGCACCCTGACCCTGTCGGACACGGCGTCCGGCGGCAGGTCAGGGGACGCGAGCCAAGTTTGCGAGCAGGGCGCTGCGCAGGGCGGTGACGTCATCGCCTGAGGCGCAGCGCCGCGGGTCATTATCGGCTACCGGTCACTGCTAATCTCCTGCTGAATTTCCCGAGAGGCTTTAGCGGCGCCGTGCCCGGGCGCTAGGTGCTTTGCGCCCCGTTAGCACCCCCTCGGGGCACAAAGCAACCCAATTTTTCCCTCTAGGAGTTTTTCCATTGGCAGCTGGCAGCCAGCTCCTCATATAATCAAAGTGCTAGTCTAACCCCAGCTTGTTCATTGGAGCTGGTGCTGGCCTTCCAGTTCCCATCCCTGTGTCGCTGGGAGCCTTCTCTTTCTCTTGTCCAAGGGTACGAGTCATTAGCAGGACACACTTGGAAAATTCATCAGTGGCATCTTCCTTCAGTACTTCATGGATCATTAAAGAAACTAATTACTGTTTTCCAAACCTACGGGCAAATTAAATAGACAAAGGCCACTGTCAACTGGGGACAAATGTTCTGGTTTGTCAACGTTCAGTTCACCAGTGCTGATGTTGGCAGCTATAACTGTTATCAGTGACTATAGCACCCAGAAAACGAGGACAGTAATAAAACCTAAAAGCCCGTGAGCCAGCCTGTCCTTTTACAATTGCTAACACTTTTAAGATTGTACGAGGTGATAAATTCAAAAAGCCTCACAAGTGCGGTTCTTAAAATCTTTACAGCCTATTTCATACCTGTTACGGGTTGTGCTTAATTTATTCATAAAACATTCTCCCTTAGTACATTGTGACCTAGACGAGTTAGTTGCTGGTGCTAAATGCGAATGTCAAACAGAGTAGGGTGATTAATACCAACTGGACTATAAGGAACAGCCCCCACATCTTTGATTATACTGCAGAAAGCTTAATGGAGCTGAAACATAGCGAGTGTTGACATTGACTAATGATGAGCTAGAGTCCTCGCCCTCGTCCGACCAGATGCTGACGGGTTGGATTTGTTTCTTGGGGAGGTTGCAGTTTGCTGTACAGTCCGTAACCTGCCGATTCCTCGTTGTTCCATAGGTCCCGTGCACCTCATCTGCTTTTCTGTGGAGTGCTTCTTAAAGTTAAAAATAAGCCCAAGCAGAGTTAAAAAAGAAAGGCTTGTACCAGACCACCGGATGTCCCAAAGCGCTTTACAGCCATTGAAGTACTTTTTGAAGTGTAGTCACAGTTGTAATGTAGGAAGCGTGGCAGCCAATTTGTGCACAGCAAGCTCCCACAAACAGCAATGTGATAATGACCAGATAATCTGTTTTAGTGATGTTGATTGAGGGATAAATATTGGCCCCAGGACACCGGGGATAACTCCCCTGCTCTTCTTCAAAATAGTGGCCATGGAATCTTTTATGTCCACCTGAGAGAGCAGACGGGGCCTCGGTTTAATGTCTCACCTGAAAGACGGCACCTCCAACAGTGCAGCACTCCCTCAATACAGCACTGGGAGTGTCAGGCTGAATTTTTGTGCCCAAGTCTCTGGAGTCGGGCTTGAACCCACGACCTTCTGACTGAGCGGCGAGAGTGCTGCCCACTGAACCACGGCTGGCACTGCGTGAGACTGAGAGTTGGCCACTCTGTGAGACGGCATCGTGATGCAAGTGAAGTGGCGTTGGTGGGTTTAGCAACACAGGAGGCAGCCCGTTCAAAGGCAGATACTGGGGCCCGTAACATGGTCTGGAGTCACACTGTTTACATTGGAGAGTGCTATTGACAACCGCGGGTCTGCAGTCAACGGCAGCTCCTCCCCGTGCCAAAACTGTGTTTGAAGGTTCCACATCACCCGTAGTGGTCACAATGGGGAGTATACCTCAAGCACGAAAACAAATGGGGGATTATTTTGGTGAAAAGGTGAGGACGCAAAGAGGCTGCAGAGAGATATAGACAGGTTGACTGAGTGGGCCAGAACATGGCAAATGGAATACACCAGTGGAATAAACAAATGTTTGCACTCAGAGGGACCTGGGTGTCCTTGTGCATGAATCACAGAAAGTTAGCATGCAGGTACAGCAAGCAATTAGGAAAGCAAATGGTATGTTAGCTTTTGTTACAAAGGGATTAGAGTATAAGAGTAAAGAAGTCTTACTACAAATATGCAGGGCATTGATGAGGCCACACCTGGAGTACTGTGTACAGTTCTGGTTTCCTTACTTAAGAAAAGACATACTTGCCTTAGAGGGAGTGCAACAAAGGTTCACTAGACTGGTTCCTGGGATGAGGGGATTGCCCTATGAGGAGAGATTGAGTAGACTAGGCCTATATTCCCTAGAGTATAGAAGAATAAGAGGTGACCTCATTGAAACATATAAAATTCTTAAGGGGCTTGACAGGGTAGATGCAGGGAGGATGTTTCCCCTGGCTGGGGAATCTAGAACACGGGGTCACAGTCTCAGAATAAGGGGTTGGCCATTTAGGACTGAGATGAGGAGACATTTCTTCACTCAGAGGGTGGTGAATCTTTGGAATTCTCTACCCCAGAGGGCTGTGGATCCTCAGTCATTATATTCAAGGCAGAGGTCGATAAATTTTTGGGAACGAAGGGAATTAAGGGATACGGGGATAGTGTGGGAAGGTGGAGATGAGGTAGAAGATCAGCCATGATCTTATTGAATGGTGGAGGCTCGAGGGGCCGAATGGCCGACTCCTGCTCTTAATTCTTATGCAAAACAGGCGCTGAATGGGTACTGTGCTAATAAGATGCACCTGTTTGAAAGTCTGGTTTTAGCACACATTTTGGGGCCTAATTGCTGATTCAGCTGTGGCTCAGTGGGTAGCGCTTTCTAGGTGGGAGGGGCTAGGAGTGAACAGGTGTTACTGGTTACCTGATTGCTGCAGGGAGTTGGAGTGAGCTTGTAAAAAATTGGTGGTGGATTTTTGTTTTCAGGTTTTAGGGCCTTTAAGGCCCATAAACAGCAGCCAGATGGCTGCTGAGGGGCCTGGAGTGCTGGGCCCCTCAGAGGACAATGTTCCCAAGATGAATTTAACCAGGGAAGAAACTGTGGTTGGAAGGGAAAGAAAAAGGCCCAAAGATTTGGGCCGGGACCCCAGGAGGTTTGGAAAAGAAAACACGGTGGTGGTTCAGTGCGAGGATAAGGAGATATGAGTTTGGGATATTATCCAAGCGGTACATGAGGACTGTGGCGAGGGAAGCTGCTTTGCCTGCCGACCAAAGCCGAATGTTGGGTTCGAGGTGATGGTCAGTGGCCGAGAGGAGATGGAAAAACTTTTACTCAGTTTGAAGGTTGGAGATAAGTTCTTGGAGGTATCTCTGCTATATCCGGAAGAGGTGGTGGTCTCATTCTTAAACTTGCCAGTTTATATTGAGGACGATGTGCTAATCAAAAAGTTGGAGTCGTGGGACATTAAAATTTGCTCAACAATAAAGAGGAGAACGGGTAGCAGATGGAACCCGTTACGTAAAGGTGTAGTTCCCAGAGGGGGTGAAGTCATTGCCGTACTGCATAAAATTCAAGACAATTGAAGGAGTGCAGTACTTCCGAGTACTGCATGATAACCAAGTGAAGGTTTGTTATTATGGTCTTGGACACGACCATCTTGTAAGAAACTGTCCGGACTTGTACTGTTATAATTGCGGCGAGTCTGGACACATCGCTCAGAGCTGCAAGGCGGAGAGCTGTGGGGTGTGTCACAAAGACCCCACCCGCTGTGAGCGTGAAGCAGAAGGAAGCTCTATGAGTGACGAGGAGATGGGAGAAGGAGCAGGAGGTGTGAGTGGAACGGCCGGAGGAGTGGAACAGTCGGAGGACACAGCTGGTAAATTGAAGGAGAAAAGAGCACAGGTAGAGGCAGAAAATTGTGGAGCAGAGAACAGGATGGAGATGGTGGAAAACTCACCAAGTACAGTGGAAAAGAATAAAGACAGCAGAGGGCAGCACGGGTCGAGGGAAGAGTCGAGCCATAATACGGTTTTGCTCTCCCTAAAGAATCTGATGTCCGCGGGGGGAGAGGAGGCGGGAGCGGGGTGCGTGGCAAATGTAAGTACTCCAAAGAAAGATGGGGGGTCGGACATCTCGGTGAGCAGGAGGGGGCAAGACTATGAGAGGGTGCAAGAGGCAGGAGCCTTAAAGGGGCAGCAGGACGGGAGCAGCGAGACAAAGACGCCAGAAGGGAGCAATATTGTTGCGCCATTGTCCCAGAGAGAGAAGGATCAGGGAGCAAGGGTCAGAGGTGGAAATGAGGCCGAAGGGAGCGGCACTGTTGGAGAAACCGCGATAGCAGGAAGACTCTCTATGGGGGATCGTGTATCTGACGGGGAGCAGGATTATGTATCTGACGGGGAGCAGGCACAGAGGGTTACAGAAGAGCTGGAGAGTGAGGAATTAGAGGGGGACAGAGACATGGAAGTCGGGGGTGGGGTGGCATCATGTGGAAAGGGAAAGGTTAGTGAGGGGCAGAAGGAGGGAGAAAGGGCAGCTCCTGGGCCCAAACTAAATGCAAGGAAGAGGTTGAAACAGCAGGAAAGGTTCAAACAGGAGGTGAAAAAGTCGGAGGCTGCAGGAAAAAGCAACAGCTGGCCGAAAAGTTGGGAAGGAGCATGAGAGGAGGGAAGGGCCAGAGATTAAATGATGGGGAGATTATCAGGCATACTTCCCTTCTTCGGAGCCATGATTACATTGGTCTCGATTAATGTGAACGGACTGAGGGGTGAGAAGAAATTGCAGCAGTTGTTGTAGGGTTTTAAAGGCACTGACTTGGGCTCGATTTTGTTACTGGGGCGGGCTGGGGTAGTGTAATCCGCTTTTCGTGTTATCCACCCGAATCTAAATCGATGTGGGAGATTGATGCGATTTTAACTTAATTGGCTAATTGAGTTCCAGCATGTGGGAACCCCTGGCCAATGAGTTTTTCAGTCTGAAACTCTCCTCCGATGGCATCATCATTGCTGCTGCATTTAAGGTCTGCAACAAGCCTTGCTTCTTCTGCAGACTGCCAACCTTTTGGCCTTTCATGTTAGAGGGACCTGGAGGCAGAATGACCAGCGGGAGACCTAGGTCTGCTCCCAGGTTTGATGACTTCGCCCTGCAAGCTTTAGTAGAGGGAGCAAGAGCCAATAAAGAGGTGCTCTTCCCTTCTTCAGGGAGGAAGAAGCCTCCCCAGCAGTCCAAGGCTGTGTGGATCCAGGTGGCAGAGGAGGTCAATTCTTTGTCAATAACCCACAGAACCTGGCTTCAGTGCAGGAAGAGGTTTCATGACCTTCTGCGCACTGGAAAAGTATGAATTTCCCATCACCCTCAATCTGATCTCCATTGCCTCTCCTCGCCAGCACTCAGCTTTAGCAATCTCTTCCTCCACATCCCACTTGACACTGACATCCCTGCACCCTTACCCATTCCCTCTCTCTCTATGGTCACATTCACCTAACTATTCGACTATGCAGCCCTCACACTCCCTATCACTGTGATGCTATGAAAACAACTTGCAACGCATAGGGAGGGCCCTTGGTCTTGCCACCTCACTCCATCTTTGTCTCGTTCTAAGCATCTATGCTATGGATTCTCTACACTCACTCCTTCATTCTCACTCAAACTCCACTTGTCTCCCTCATTGCAGGAAAAGAGAGCTCACAATAAGAGGGAAAGAGCGAGGACAGGAGGAGGGCCACCCTCAGTAGCCCAGCTCACCCCCTGGGAGGAGGCGGTCCTGGAGATCATGGGCGTGGAGGACGGTGCACAACTGGGGGATGGACAGACGGGCGCATCACAGCAAGCTGGTGACAGAATAGTTTTCCATCTCTCTCATTGACATTGCATGAGTCGCTGATAATGATTCTGAAGCGCAACAGGTGGACTTACGATCATCTGCAATATGCAATGTGCATGTAACCTTGGCCTCACATCTCTAGCTCTTTCATTTACTCCCCCACAGACCATCGACAGCACCCATCCCCACTAGCCAGGAGGAAGAGCCTGAGCATCCATACTCCTCAGAGGAAACTGCAACCTCAGAATTCAGCGCACCCAGCACCAGCGCAGACGCTCACACCTCGGTGGGACCTTCGCAAGATAGAGTAGTGTTGTCACCTGGTGTATCACAGCTCAAAAGTGAGCATCAGCAGATGGTGGAGTCAGGGACAGCAGTGGAGAGTCCTAGTCGGAGGGCGCAGAACTCTGCCAGCTTGGCTCAGCTGCATGTTGACCCTCTGCCTCTGGGTCCATCCACAAGATCAGTGGTGCTGGAACTCCAGGAACAGATGCAGGAGTCTCTGGCAGGTTTTGTCTCCAGGGTCGCTGCGAGTGTGGAGCGAATGGAGGAGTCCATTGCGAACATGAGCAGAGCCTTTGTGGAGTCATTGGCGCATGAACGCATCACCATGGAAAGGATGGCAACCTCCATGGAGTTAATGTCGCCAGAGTGCAGAAAACATGGTGAGTGTTCAGAATAGAATGATATCTCTGAAGGAGCGATGGTCATCTATTGAACAGAGAAACCAGACCTTCATGGAAGTCTTTCTGAGTAGGACTGCCAGTGCAGATACGGGTCCCCATGGATGTGCAGCAAGTGTAATGATCAGTAACATGTCATTCTAGAATGGTACACTAGGTGGAGCTGTATGTTTAGTAGTGGGCTACCCACAAGGCAGTAGTCAAGATGGATGCCTGTACACAGTCCACATGGCTGAATAAATGACTAGCTCAAGCTAGCTGTTCATAATGAAAACGTCTATTTATTTATGAACATAACATGGTACCAGGATTGGTAATATCTGCTGAATATTGTGAAACGCGACATGGAGAATTTGAAGCCACCGGAGGGTTTGAAACTCACGGGGAATGTCGACTGCAATTGGCGGACTTTCAAACAACAATTCGAACTCTACATTGCTGCCATCAAGTTCGGTACGAAGCCACACGCAAGGAAAATAGCGTTACTGCTCATGGTTGCAGGCCCGCAGGCAATAGAGGTATTTAATATGTTTGTATTTGATCAAGAGGAGGACAGAGAAAAAATGGATGATGTGCTAAAGAAGTTTGATACACATTGTTCTCCCAAAAAGAATGAGACCTATGAGAGGTACGTGTTCCGTTCACGGACACAGCAGCAAAATGAAACTTTTGATAGCTTTGTGACCGATCTGAAACTGAAAGCACAGACATATAATTTCTCTGAGCTGAAATCATCCATGATTCGTGGCCAGATTGTGTTTGGTATTCATGATAAAAAGGTCAGGGAACGTTTGTTGAGAGAAACTGAACTAACATTGGAGAAAGCTGTGAAAATATGCCATGCCAGTGAGCTAGCTCAACAGCATGCAAAGACTTTAAGTGAAATTAATAATAATGCGACTGTAATGAGTGACTGTGCTACTGTCAGTGCTGTGTCCTACAAGGGGAAGAAACAGGGGCAGAACAGAAATGCAAAGCAATCGGAGGATGGAATTTTTAATTGTAAACGCTGTGGTTACCAGCACCAGTCAAGACAATGCCCAGCGTTTGGGAAAATGTGCACAAAATGTAATGGAAAGAATCACTTTGCCAAACAATGCTTTTCAAAAGTAAAAACAAAGAAAGGGCAACAAGTCAATGTGATTGAGGACACTGATTTAAGTGAGACATTTTTTGTAGGAATTGTGTCACATGACAATGTAGAAAAGGATACAGAAAATGTGCAGCCCTCAGGAATGGGCAATGCTGAACATAAAGTTAATGCAGTAAAAGAGGACAAATGGATGATCCCACTGCAGGTAAATGGAGCATTAGTTACATTGAAACTAGACACTGGGGCAAAAGCAAACTTAATCAGTATGAGTGACATTAAAAATATGAAAGAAAAGCCCAAAATACAGAAAAAGTCAGTACTACTGAAGAACTATAATGGACAGAAAATAGATAGCTTAGGTGTATGCACACTTAAAGTGACAGTCAAAGGCAAAGTGCATCATCTCATGTTTTCTGTTGTGGCTGAAGGACTTGATTCACTACTAGGTGACAAAGCTTGTGAAGACTTAGAACTGGTCAAGAGAGTCTACCGTATAAACTGTGCCATAAGCAGACCAGATGACTCAGTGGATTCTGTAGTGAATAATTTCCAGGATGTGTTCAAAGGATTTGGAGTTCTACCATTCACTTACAAGATCCAGCTAAAGGAGGATGCTCAGCCAGTGGTACATGCTCCACGGAGAGTTCCAGCACCCCTGCGTGACCGGCTCAAGAAAGAACTGGACAGAATGACCACACTAGGAGTCATCAGGAAAGTCGAAGAGCCAACAGACTGGGTTAACTCCATGGTATGTGAACAGAAAAAGAACAATGATCTAAGAGTATGCATGGATCCAAAGGACTTAAATGCAAACATAAAACGTGAACACTACCAGATTCCCAAGCGAGAAGAAATCACCAGTGAAATGTCAGCTGCCAGATACTTCACAAAGCTCGATGCCTCACAAGGATTTTGGCAACTAAAACTGGATGAAGAGAGCACCAAATACTGTACCTTCAACACACCATTTGGCAGGTATTGTTTCCTCAGAATGCCTTTCAGGATAATATCTGCATCTGAAATCTTTCATAGAGCGATGGAATACATAATTGAAGGTCTGGAAGGAGTTCGGGTCTATGTTGATGACATCATCACCTGGGGCTCCACACGGAAAGAACACAATGAGAGACTGACTAAAGTGCTACAGAGCATACGCCGGAATGGACTGAAGCTCAACAAAGCCAAGTGTCAGTTTGGCGTCCAGGAAGTCACTTTCCTAGGAGATAATCTATCTGGTAAAGGAATAGAGCCAGATATGGAAAAAGTAAATGCCATACTCAACATGCCCCGGCCCACTGACAAAAAAGGAGTGCTACGCATCATGGGGATGATCATTGGAAAGTCCATTCCTAACTTGTCAGCCAAGACAGCCTGTCTGCGAGACCTGCTACATAAAACAAATGAGTTCGCATGGACAGAAAGACATGAACAAGAGTGGATGAACCTCAAAACAGTGCTGACAACCACACCTGTACTCACCTTCTTTGACCCAACAAAGAGAATCAAAGTGTCAACGGATGCATCAAAAGATGGCCTAGGCGCAGTCTTGCTACAAGCAGAGGGTGAAGATTGGAAGCCTGTTGCCTATGCCTCCAGGTCTATGACTGACTCTGTGTCGATATGCCAAGATTGAAAAGGAATGTCTAGGCTTGGTAGTTGGACTAGAAAAGTTCCATGGCTACATATATGGACTTCCCACCTTCACAGTTGAGACAGACCACTGCCCACTGGTTGCCATCATAAAAAAAAACCTGAATGAGATGTCTCCAAGGATTCAACGACTCATGATGAAGCTGCAAAGATATGGCTTTGAACTGATCTACACACCAGGCAAACACAGAGTGTTAGCAGATGCACTATCCCGAGCACCCACAATGAGTCATGTGAGCTCTACTGAGGAAGGCGTGAATGTTCATGTGAGTATGGTCACTGCTGCGCTGCCCGTGTCAGACACAAAATCAAACCAAATAGCAGAAGAAACAGTAAAAGATACTGATGTAAGAAAAAGGAGTCTCACACATTAAGTAACTTTAAAGTAAGCTTTAAGCAACTTATAATCACACTATATACAAGAGAGGTCTTCACCATGCCTCTGGTAGAAGCCCCTTACAATACTGAGCAGTTCAGTATTTATACCAGTCCAACAGGAAGTGACGTATGACAGGAAGTGAGGTATGTACAAAGTTCACAGTTCATAGTTCACAGTTCACAGTTCATAGGAAGTGATGCACATAACTTCCCGGAAGTTATTATTATTATCACATTCTTCCCTCCTGCAGGATTAGAAGGCTGTGGTCTTCCTTTTGTTCCGCAGCCGCCGAACGAGGAAGAGTCGCACCCATTTGGGTTCCCGTCGTAGAGGGTCGTTGGTCCGCTTACATGCGGTTGGCCATTGGTCAGAGTCTGTGTGGCCTGGATTACCCTGTGAAGGGTCGGGGAGATGATGGCTTCGTGTACGAACCCCAATAGGTTCAAAGTCGGTCTGCCTCTATTCAGAGGGAGGTGCAGAGCTGGTCTGTGGCGGATCAGTACTTTCGTGCGTGGTACTGGGAGGGTCGCAACTTTGAGTACGGGGTTCTACCGGCACCAAGCTAGTTGGTGTCCGATCAGGATCCTGGAGAGGGGTACCCGATAGGTTCCAAGAGTTTCCTGGTAAAATACCATTACCCGATGTCCCACTAGGTCCTGGTGGGCAGGGAGCCAGATCCCGTAATGATACGGTAGATTCTCGGCCGTCAGGATATCGTATGTTTGCATAGGTGGGGTTGGCATCGGTTAGTTCGACCTCGTCTACGAGAGGGTCATTTTTAGACGTCCGAACGTATCTTCGGAGTAGAACAGGTCCAGGAGTAGTTAGCCATGACGGGAGTGATGTCCCATGAGATGAGCGACGCTGGAATCCAAAGAACCGCTCATGAGGTGTAGTATTTGTGGCTGTAGAAAGAAGGGACCGTTTAGAGTGCAATGCATCCGGAAGCACTGCTTCCCATTGCTGGTCTGGTAGGCCCCGAGATCTTAAAGCAAGACGTACGGAATTCCAGATGATACCGTTATACCTCTCTACCTGCCCATTTCCGATGGGATGGTATGGTGTTGTTTTGCTTGTAGCAACTCCCCGTTCTGAGAGGTAGTCCTTGAGTTCCCTTGACATAAAGGATGGACCCCGATCTGAGTGAATATAAGCCAGCATGCCACAGAGAGAAAATACCTGCTCAAGGCAGCAGATTACTGTGGACGCCAGCATATTGGAGCAGGGGAAGGCAAACGGAAAACGTGAATATTCATCAATCATGGTGAGCAAATATGTGTTCCGAGTGGAAGAGGGCACTGGGCCCTTAAAATCGATGCTAAGTCGTTGCATCGGTTGTGTTGCGTGTATGAGCATACCATCTGAGGGGCGGAAGAACTGAGGTTTTAATTCCGCACAAAGCCGGCATTCTGAGCATATTTTCTTTACATCTCCAGTAGAAAAAGGGAGATTCCGTGATCGTACGAAATGTAGCATGCGCGTAACGCCAGGATGACACAATCCATTATGGACATCTATGAGAGTAGAGGACGACATAGCGGAGCAGAATGCCCGTGTGAGGGTGTCCGGGGCCACATTCTCCTTGCCAGGTCGATAGTGAATGGTATAACCAAAAGAGGCCAGTTCCATCCTCCAAAGTTGTATTTTATTATTCTTAATTTTGGTTCGTTTTCGATTATCGAGCATGAAGGCGACTGATCGCTGGTCCGTGATTAATGTAAAGTGCTGGCGAGCTAGAAAATGGTTCCACTTCCATACTGCCTCTATGATGGCTGTGGCTTCCTTCTCAACCGGAGGATAATGTAGCTCGGCACCTTGTAAGGTCCTGGACATAAATGCTACAGGACGACCTTCCTGATTTAGAGTAGCCGAGATCGCCACCTCCGAGGCATCACATTCGACTATGAAAGGGAAATTCTCATCGATGGAGTGAAGAGCCGCTTTCTCCAACTGTTTTTTGAGAAGGTTAAAGGCTGCAACAGCCGCTGTTTCCAATGGAAATGATCTAGCATGCAGCAAGGGTTGGATTTTGTCTGAAAAATGAGGAATCCATTTAGCGTAGTATGCAAACAGACCGAGAGCCCGACGTAAAGAAGCCGGATTCTTAGGTGACGGGAGCTCTTGGAGCGGGCGAAGTCTTTCTGGGTCTGGCTTAATGATACCATTGCCTACGCAGTAGCCAGGGATGTTGATGGTCGGTTGCGACTCAACAGACTTAGATTCATTCAAGGTTAAGTTACGGCGATGGAGGGCATCCCGAAATTTTTGGAGGTTGGCGTCGTGTTCCTGTTGATCGTGACCTGCAATAGTAATGTTATCAAGATAGGGAAAAGTGTCCCTTAGGTTTTCCTGTTTAACCAGGCCATCCATTGCCCGTTGGAAGACAGCCACTCCATTAGTAACCCCGAATGGGAGGCGACGAAATTGGTACAGCCGTCCATTAGCCTCAAAGGCCGTGTACTGCTTATCTGAGACCTTCAAGGGTACCTGATGATAGGCACTTTTTAAATCGTAAGTTGAGAACACTTTGTATTCGGCCAGTTTATTAACCATATCATCAATGCGTGGCAATGGGTAGGCGTCCAAGTCAGTATATTGATTGATGGTTTGCGAATAATCAATGCATAGTCGTTGTTTGTGCGGTTTTAGAGGGTTCTTGACAATGATGACTTGAGCCCGCCAGGGCGACGAACATGGTTCAATGATATCCTCTGCTAGAAGTCGAGAGATTTCAGCCTCAATAAAAGATTGGTCTTCCTGATTAAAGCGCCGCGATTTCGTTATTATTGGTTTGCATCGAGGCGGAATACTGGCAAATAATGAGGGTTCATCAAGTGAAGCTGCTGATAATGCACAAAACGGTAATTTAGACGGTATATTAGAAATAGTAAGTCCAGGTTTGGATCCGCCGAACTCAATGGTGAATTTCTTATGCTGTTTTTGGAAATCCAGCCCTAAGAGGAGATCACTACATAAGTCCTTGAGCACCGAAAGTCGGGTGGAGGGATACAGGCGACCATTAAGTGTCATATCAACAACACAAAAGCCGGAGGTTCTGGTATTAAGTGATGACTGAGCCATCGCAATTGCCTGGTCCGATGGGAAGACATGTAGTTTCAATTTCGCAACAATCTGTTCTCTAATGAAACTATCAGTACTTCCTGAGTCAATTAAGGCATCTAAGATATGCCCTTTAATTGAAACTTTTGTAGCTGCATGAAACAGGTTCTGTGGGCAAGCAGCTGTAATTGGTGTCGTTGCACAGAGAGTGGCTGAAACTCTCGGTGTGCTTCTTCGGGAGAGAGCTCGAGAGGAAGCTTGATAGGTCCTAGCTGGAGCATCTTGATAGGCCCTAATTGGGGCAGTTTGGTAGGCCTTAGCTGGATAGGCCCTCGTAGAGGCTCTTGATTGGCAAACTTTAGCAAAGTGTCCCTTTTTATCGCAATGACTGCAGATCGCATTGCGAGCAGGGCAGGATTTCCTAGGGTGAAAAGAATCTCCACAAAAGAAGCATTCCTTCCTAGATTGCCAAGAGGCTGCTAAAGTGGGGTCATCCTCCTCTTCTTCATCAGAATTATCAGGATTAGATTCCTCCATGATAGGGTTCACCTGAGACCACTTGAATTGTCTGGTTGCAGTTACAGCAGCAGATCGAGATCTGGGCAGCTGATAGAGGTCTGCATTTCTCTTTGCCAAATCCAGAGAACAAGCTAGGTCAAAAGCTTTTTGTAGCTCAAGTGTTTTACTTTCTAGTAGACGCTGGCGTATAAATGGAGAGGCAATCCCGCAGATGAAAGCATCATGAATCATTTCTTCGTGGTACAGCTCAGCTGAGGCTGCCTGAAAGTTACAATCTATGCTGAGCCTGCGAAGTTCTTGAAGGAATTCGTTAATTGATTCCCCTGGCCCTTGTCGGGCTGTGGCCAGTAGGTGTCTAGCATAGACCTCATTTGGAGTCTTGGCATACAGTTTTTTAAGTGCCCGAATCACCTCATCGTAATTATCCCATTCATCAACATATTCAAACACTGTTGGGGTCACATAGTTGGTAAGCATCCTCAGTTTAGTAGGAGCAGTCGCTTTACATTCATCAAGGAAATTCTCAAAAGTACGGTACCAATGCTTCCATACCCTGCCAGCTGCTGGTGTGTTTGGGTCCAAGTCCAGACGAGTAGGTTTAAGGAGGTTTTCCATGATGGGTGGTTCCCTGGATCCTTAACTCTGAGTTTGTCCGAAGGTCTAGTATTTGTGAGTGTAAATACTAAGTTGCTTAAATTGATGTAAGAAAAAGGAGTCTCACACATTAAGTAACTTTAAAGTAAGCTTTAAGCAACTTATAATCACACTATATACAAGAGAGGTCTTCACCATGCCTCTGGTAGAAGCCCCTTACAATACTGAGCAGTTCAGTATTTATACCAGTCCAACAGGAAGTGACGTATGACAGGAAGTGAGGTATGTACAAAGTTCACAGTTCATAGTTCACAGTTCACAGTTCACAGGAAGTGATGCACATAACTTCCCGGAAGCTATTATTATTATCACAGATACAGTGTTACAAACAGTAATAGAGAACATTCATCATGGTTGGCCAAAAGGTTCCTGTCCAAAGTACTATCACATCAGGTCAGAGTTAAGCGTCGCAAGTGGACTATTACTAAAACAGAACAGAATAGTCATTCCACAGGCTCTACGTCAAGACATGCTCAAAAGGATTCATGAGGGACACCTCGGAATTGAAAAATGCAAAAGGAAAGCAAGAGACACTGTTTATTGGCCTGGCATAAATAAGGACATTGAGAACATGATAGGCAAATGTGAGACATGTCAGAAACACCAAAACAAACAAGCAAAAGAACCAATGATAGTAGCTGACTTACCAACAGCACCATGGCGAAAGGTTCGTATGGACCTCTTTCATTTGAATGGTAAAGACTATCTAATAATGATTGACTACTATTCTAACTATCCTGAGATGGTGCTACTCTCAAGCACATCAGCAAGCAGTGTCATAATGCATGTTAAATCCATCTTCACCAGACATGGAATTCCCAGGATTGCCATTAGCGACAATGGTCCGTGCTTCAACTGTAAGGAGTGGCAACAGTTTGCAGCACATTATGACTTTCAACACATCACATCCAGTCCTCTGTATGCTCAGTCGAATGGTAAGGCAGAGAAAGGTGTTCAAGTTCTCAAACAGCTACTGAAGAAAGCAACAGAAAGCAAGTCTGATCCTTATCTCACCCTGCTGAGCTACCGAGCCTCCCCTTTAGACTGTGGTTCTTCACCTGCTGAACTCCTAATGGGTCGCAAGTTGCGCACCACGCTACCCTGCTGTGCAAAAGAAAAGCAGAGTAAGGAACTGAGACAGAGACTTCAACTGTTAAAGCTGAAACAGAAATCACACGATGACAAGTCATCCAAAACTCTGAAACCATTGACAAGGGATGATGTTGTCAGGATTGAGGATCCAGATGCATGGAACAGGAAAGCTACAGTTCTTGAGGAAGTAGGACCAAGGTCATACACTGTTAGAACTGAGGAAGGACAGATTCTCAGGAGGAACCGCCGTTCCCTCCTGAAAACACAAGAAACTATCCAAGAGCAAATCGATGACCATGCCGAAACTGAATCTTGTCAATCACCACCAGAACAATCTAACACAAACACACATACAGGCTCTCATGAAAACACATCAGACTTACCTGTGCTGAGAAGATCCACACGTGAAGTAAAAAAGCCTGATAGACTTAATCTTTGAGTACAAAGAAAACTATAATAAAAGAATGAAAAGCTTAGAGTTCATAAAGTAAAGCTTTGAAAATGTGTTGACTGTTGTGAAGATGTTTATGTCATTATGATTGATTGATATTGATTTTGTTTAACCTCTAAGGAAGGGGGGATGTAATGATCAGTAACATGTCATTCTAGAATGGTACACTAGGTGGAGCTGTATGTTTAATAGTGGGCTACCCACAAGGCAGTAGTCAAGATGGATGCCTGTACACTAGTCCACATGGCTGAATAAATGACTAGCTCAAGCTAGCTGTTCATAATGAAAACATCTATTTATTTATGAACGTAACAGCAAGGTGCTCTCAAGCCACCTGCAAGCGCTGAGGGGGACCTGACCCACGAGAGGGAAGTTGGTGGCAGACATCAAGGAAGTGGGGGCTCCTCTCCAAGCGCTCACACTTCCGTGCCACTGCAGAGCCCTCGGTCAGAGCCCCACCAGAGTCCACACTCAACTGAGATCGGCGTCTCAACCCCTGCACAGCCGCAGGAGCAGCAGACTGTTGGCGAGCCCTCACAGGTTCGCAACCCCAAAGGGCGCCCACCAAAGGTGTTGAGACAGGAGCAGCAAGAAAGTGAGCAAGGGGCCGCCACATCTGCTGAAGCCACAGGGGAAGCACCATGTAGGAGCACGCGTAAGAGAAAGATACTGCACAAATAGTCACAAGGGTAGTCACTTGGGTGAAATTTGATGTTTAATATTAAAAAGCCATCAGATGGTTACTGTAAATAAAAAATCTGATGTCTACTGCTGCAGTTGTGGCGTGTGTCATTTCGCTAATGGGACTTCCACATTTAGGGCTCAGGATTATATGCCTCAGTTGAGGGAGCGCTCAGTGAAGGTGGCGAGAGGGGTTTCCCAGGAGGTCACACTGGAGATGGGTGTCAGGCTCCAAACTTCCACAGTTGTGGTTATGCCTTCTAAAAGTTCCCCCAGACCTGAGACTACAAAGTCCTGCCACCTGCAAATGATGACTGATCAAATCTCCTATTTAATGGTGGAGCTGCAGCTGATAGTCAGCAATCCAATTGTGCTCCGGCCAGGTTTCACCGTCATGTTTCAGAGCAGGCGTGCTTCACGTCGGAAAAGGGTTAAAATCACCAAGGCCTTTCAAAATGGGATAATAGAGGTAATTTAGTGCTTGTTACGGGCCATAAGGGCCTATCCCGCCTCTTGGAGGTGGGACGGAGACGGGAGCAGTAAACACGATTTCTTGAAAATTGCTTGGAGGCGGGATGGAGGCGGGGTTGGGTACGTCCGCCACTTTTTGCAATTTTAGCACCCCACATGCCTCCATTCCCGCCTCCACGGCCCTGTGAAATTCGAGCCTGTTGCATCTGCAAGAAACCTTTTGGGATGAGGATATCCTAGAAAGAGTTTGGAAGGTTTGGAAGGGAGTGGTGTTTGCAAGTTGTGCAAACAATAACCGTAGAGGGGTGGCTGTTTTGGTGAGTCCGTCCATAAAAGAGAACGTTGCTTTGGTGGACAAGGACACTGAGGGGTGATTTTATTATCTATTTTAATGCGATCTCTTTAATATCTGTGCATCGAACGACCATTGCAAGCGTCGCGAGTTTTTGCGGGGGTTATTCACTGAAGTGGCAGAGGCTGAAAATCCTTGTATAGTGGGGGATTTTAATGATTTTTATCTCGGATGGACATTTCAGCCCAGATGATCTTTAAGGATGATAACTCCAGAGGGATGATTGTAAAAACGATGGCAAATTTAAATTTCAGTGACTTATAGAGGGACCAGAACCTCATAAAAAGGGAGTTCTCCAGAAGAGGTTGGGTGGGTGATGTTTTAAAATAGAACCGAATAGATTTTGTGTTAATGCAGGAAGGGTTAAGTTCTGAGGTGATGGAGATTTATTTTTTAGTGATCACTCAGCTTTGGTTCTTAGAATTAGGAACAGCAGAGTTAAGATCGGTTCAGGGGTGTGGATTTTAAACAATCAATACCTGAAAGAAATTGCTTATAAAGAAGGGGTTTTAAATATAATAAAGAATGCTCGGAAGGAACCTTTGTTCTTGAAAGAAAGACGAGTTTGGTGGGACAATTTCAAATATGAGGTAAAGGTTTTTTCGGTACGTTATGGGAAAAAGAGGGCGGCAGCTAACCAGCGTCGAGAAGAGAATATAAACAAAAGGTTTACGGATGTCTGTAAAGCAGTTGACGGAGGGGATAAGGGAGCGGAGACTAAGTTCCGGGTGCTAAAGGAAGAGTGGGAATTATTGCAAACTGAAAAATGCAACGGGGCCATTCTCCGTGCAAAGGCTAGAGATGCATTGGAGGGCGAAAGATGCACTAGATATTTTCTAGAGCAAGAAAAGCTGCGACAAAGATTATCATTAATTGAAGAGTTGAAGGTTGGGGAGAAGATCATTCATGAAAGTGGGGAGATTTTAGAGGCGGCTAGCAGCTTTTATCAAGAGTTATATACTAAAGAAGACATTTCCAATTTGGAGATGGAGAAGGTTACTGCTTTTATTGAAGAGGGTTTAAAGGAGGATGAGAGAAGCATGTGTGACAAAGAAGTAGGATTAGCGGAAATAAAAGTAGCAATAAGTGGAATGAAGGGGGGGAAAAGCCCAGGGTCCGATGGACTAAGTGCAGAATTTTATAAAGAATTTTTCGAGATTTTAAGTCCATTGCTCTTAGAAGTTTTTAAGGAAATTAAAATTGAGGGAAGCCTGGCCCCATCTATCAGGAGAGGTGTCATAAGCTTAGCTTATATAAAAATAAAGGGGATAGACGGGATCTGAAGAATTGGAGGCCCATCATATTATTAAATGTGGATTATAAGATTTTGGTGAGGGCTATGGCAAATCGTATGAAGGAGGTGATGCCGCAGATAGTTTTGCCCTCTCAGTCCTATGGAGTCATAGGCCGGGACATCGCAGACTCTGTGGTCTCAATCCGCGATGCGATAGAGCTCATGGAAGAGAGTGGGAGGGAGGCTTATTTATTAAAGATAGATCAAGGGAAAGCCTTTGATAGGGTCTCTCATGAGTTTTTATTGAAGGTTTTGGAAGCATTTGGTTTCGGGGAAAATTTAATTGAGTGGATAAGGATTTTTTATTTAAACATATTTAGCTGTGTTAAATGTAATGGTTCTTTATCCAAGTATTTTCCGATACAGAGATCAGTGAGACAGGGTTGTCCCCTGTCCCCATTGCTGTACACATTGGTAGCAGAACCATTAGGTTACATGATGCGAAAGAAACAAGGTGTAGTTGGGATTGTGGTCCCCAGTTCTGGGCTGGGGTCGGTGATACACCAGTATGCAGATGACACAACCTTAACATTGAGAAATGGGGAGTCAGTGAGGGAAGCTATGGATGTAGGGGAGGAATATTGTAGAGCTTCAGGAGCCAGAGTGAATTATAGTAAGTCCCAATGCCTGGTTGCAGGGAGGGGTAGGGGGGAATGGTTGGAGGAAAGCCCCTTTAAGGTGGTGGAGATTTTGGAAGTTCTGGGGGTGCATGTGGGGTGCAAGAAAGACAGGGATGAAGTGGATCGATTAAATTGGGAACCGAAGGTTATGAAAATTAAAAAGATTTTGGAAAGATGGGAAAAGAAGGTGGTTGAAAGTACAAGGAAGAGCGACAGTGGTGTCTGCTCTCCTGCTATCTAAGCTATGGTACTTATTGACGGTGGAGGATATTCCTGAGTGGGTGGAAAAGTCCATCCGAGAGGCTTGTGTGAGGTTTTTATGGGAAGGGAAACCAGCCTTGTTGGCTTACAATACCATCATTGGACGGAGAAATCAGGGAGGACTCAATTTGCCAGATATTGATTTGAAGAAAAAATCCTTTAGAATCAAATGGGTGAAGAGATTTCTTCAGAAGTCAAATACAAGTTTTTGGAAGAGTTGTTTTGAGCATTTTTAAAAACTAAGTGGAATAGGAGGGCAGGGGATATTGTATATGGAATACAATAATATGTTTTTGAAATCGATTAAACTTCTCCCTGGGTTTTATAAGGGGGTTGTAGAGACTTGGGCCCAATTTTTAAAAAGTGTGCAGTTTATGCCCAAGGGGGCTGAGGAATTTTTAGAACAGCCCTTATTTTTGAACAGGTGGGTCAACATCGAAGGAGAGGTTTTATTTAATCAAGCTTTTATAAAAGCTGGTATTATATGTGTGAAAGATGTATTATATGAGGTGATTCCAGGTTGGTTGCCGGAAGCGATAGTGAGGGACATGGTGTGGGAGGAGGATCAGGAGGTAGAGGGAAAAGCAATAGGGATCATGTATGAGAAGATTGTGAGGACAATGCCACAGGATTGGATGGAAGAAATAAATGCGGAAATCTCCAAAGGAAGTAAAATACGTCCTGCTTTTCCAAGCTTTGTACTGGAGAAAGGGGAGAGTTGGTCCAATTCGACAACTGTAATACTCGAGATTTCTGAGGTATTTAGAGAATGGAGATTCAAGACACCTGCCGGTGAGGAGTTTTGGCAGAGTATATACCCACAGCTGGACTTCAACAGGATTTGGAAGGGAGTGTGGGCGAATTTTAAATGTCCAGAGTGGATTGAACTGGATTTCAAATTGGCTCAAAACCGGATTTTTACCATGACGGTCTTGTGTAAGATTGGGCAAGTGGAGGGGGCAACTTGCCCAGTGTGTGGGACACGGGATGAGACTCTGTCCCATTTACTGGTGTTATGACCGTAGTTAAATGATTTTAAGTACTATGTTCGAGTTGTGTGAAGCTTTTTTGCTGGGTGGGGACCGAAGAGTGAGAATGGGAATCCCGTGGGACTCAATTTTGAGATGGGGATTGCAGGAGAGTCTGCCCGAGTCTAGCGGAGCGGCAATTAATTTAATTAATTTAATTAATTTAAGGTTCAGTTTGTCTAGATTCGTGATTGTGCAAAGAAGGAGGAGGAGAATCAATCTAAAAGAATATTTTAAATATAAGCTAAAAGATCATTATAAGGCTCTGTGGATGTTTTATTCAGAAAGAAATTTAAAGATATTATTTTATGATCAATTTTTAAAGTACAATCGATTAATATATGTTATGGGAGACAAATTAAACTTCAGGTTTTGAGGTTGAAATGTGATGGAGGAATGGCTGTGCAGAGCAGCAGAATTGATTTGTATGATGCAATGAAATGATCTCGATGTTGTAAATGTTCAATAAAGTATTAAAAAAAAAGTGGGTAGCACTCTCGCCTCTGAGTCAGAAGTTGTGGGTTCAAGTCCCACTCCAGAGACTTGAGCACAAAATCTAGGCTGACACTCCAGTGCAGTGCTGAGGGAGCGCTGCACTGTCGGAGGTGCCGTCTTTCGGATGAGATGTTAAACCAGAGGCCCCATCTGCTCTCTCAGGTGGATGTAAAAGATCCCGCGGCACTATTTCGAAGAAGAGCAGGAGAGTTATCCTTGGTGTCCTGGGGCCAATATTTATTCCTCAATCAACATCACTAAAACAGATTATCTGGTCATTATCACATTGCTGTTTGTGGGAGCTTGCTGTGCGCAAATTGGCTGCCGCATTTCCTACATTACAACAGTGACTACACTTCAAAAAGTACTTCATTGGCTGTAAAGCGCTTTGAGACATCTGGTGGTCATAAAAGGTGCTATATAAATGCAAGTCTTTCTTTCTGATTACCTTAATTTGAACTTGCCTGGAGGTGCTAATTCAGGTATCGGCAGGTTTAGCACTCGAGCACTGATTAGAAGCAGTTTCCATGGAGCAGTGTATGTGGGCTCCTTGCACACACTTCCACTGAAGGTGTGGAGTGTGCTGGCTGACACACAGCGGCCGGTTTGAGGATGGCTCAGGGACCAAGGGAGAGGGCACACAGGTTCTCGGACGCGGCACTGGAGGTGCTGGTGGAGGAGGTCCAGAGGAGGGGGGATGTCCTGTACCCGCAGGGAGAAGGAGCCCACCTCGCCCTCCTGCAGCAGCTGGTGCTGCTCTGCCTGGCCTCATGACCTCCTCCCATTGCTCCTACAGACCGAGGGGGACCCCGAGCAAGATGCCCATGACCAAGCCCTCCCTTTCTCCTGGTGACTCCTATAAGGTGGTGCAGTATAGCACTCACTCTTTTTAGGTGATGTCCTGAGAGGATTTCTGGAATAAATGTTGCTCGAGTGTTGGTGAAGTCTTGACATACTGTCCCAGAAAGTCTCCCGATATGTTTCAAAAGTCCTCTTCAAACCTCCAGCAGCAAGCGAACAGTAAAAGGCGATATACCTTTAAGTAGCGCTTGAAACCCTCGACAACAACTTGTTTACTCCCAGTCAGCTGGTCGCTGTTAGCAGAGGGCATTAGTTGAAGTGCTATCCACCAAATGTCGTGCAGCCTCCTTAATGAGCACTAGCAAGCAATTTAAGTAGCAATCAGCCCCTTAACGATCCTCCAGGCGGCCGTTCCTAGCGCGCGCTCCAACTCCTTTACCAAGATGGCATCTTGCGCTAAACGCAGGCTAAATCCACGTTGCAGCTCAAGACCCCATCTTGGCCACCTTGGAGGCTCTTTAGTGCCTAAAGGAGCTGTCAAAAATCAGCCCATTGTCTTCCCAATGTGCATGTGCGTTTAAGTTCTAGCAGAAGCAACTCATTAAAAAAAATTATAATAATTCTTGGGATGTGGGCATCACTGGCAAGGCCGGCATTTATTGCCCATCCCTCAGTTGCCCTGAGAAGGTGGTGGTGAGCCGCCTTGAACCGTTGCAGTCCCTGTGGTGTAGCAGATAGATACACTTCAGAGGGCAGTTAAGAGTCAACCATGTTGGTGTGGGACTGGAGTCACATATAGGCCCAGACAGGGTAAGGACGGCAGGTTTCCTTCCCTAAAGGACATCAGTGAACCAGCTGGGTTTTTACGACATTCCGACAACTTCGCGGTCACTTTTACTGAGACCAGGGGGTCGATTTTCCTGGAGCCGTCAGGCGGGGTTTCAGGCGTGTGGGGGGGTAAATCCCGATTTCGGGGGTCCCGACACCATCCCGCCCAAAACCCGCCTACACTTAAGTTTCAGGGGAGGCGGGTACCCGCCCCGCACTGGGACCCGCCGACCCGAGGCGGGAAGGGACTAGTGCCAATTAACTCCCTGTTAACAGGCAGTTTTTAGCCTAATCCCTATTTTGAAGGGTGTCGTGTGGGATTCCCGATGGCTCCAAACCACACCAGGTTAGAGCAGGTGGGCCGTCGGGTTGATGGACTTGGAGGGGTCGCGATGTCGGTGTTCAGGTGAGTGATGGGTGCATGAGTGCAAAGGTAAGTGTGTTTGGTGTGTCTAAAGTGTGTAAAGAAGTTTAAATTACCTGTACTTACCTTTACAGCCTTTCTTCCTGTAGGTTTCGGGAGTCCATCATTCAGCCGGCACTGAAAGCAAAATGTCTGCGAGCTGTCAAAAGTGACAGCCTTCAGCTTTCAGTGCCGGCGAGAGTTCTAACCGAGTCTGCGTAGAAGGACTCAGGTTAGAAGTCAGACTGCCAGTGTTTGACAGCTTCAAACAGCTGTGAAACACTGATATTTCATCTGTCAACACCTCTTGACAGATGAAATTTCAGTCTGTGACGTCACCTGTTGCCGGGTGGCCCTTAATTGGCCTGCTGAGTCAAGGGAAAATCGCGCGGATTAGCCGAACGTCGATGTAGGCGGGACTAAAACCTGAAAGTTGTAGCCCTGCCTCCTTCCCGACAGCTTTATGAAAATCGACCCCCAGATGTTTATATCCAGATTTAAAAAAAAACTGAATTCAAAAACTCAAACTGCCGGAGTGGGATTTGAATTCTCAATCTCTGGATTACTAGTAAGAGAACCACTGCACTACCATACCCCAATACTTCTCAAGTTTCTTTGGGAACTGCTTGTACACCCATTGCCCTGGCCTCTGTCCTGGGACACGTGGCTCCCAGATTCCAACTGAATACCTTATAGAAATGCTTCAAGGAGAAATGGCACTGTAATATAAATGAGCTTCAGAGTGGGGTGGAGAGTTGTTGGTATCAGTGCACTAACTAACTGTTCCTGATCTCACACTCCACTCCTTCGAACTGATGGTGGAAGGTTAGTGAGGTAGATCTCTCTCTCTCTCAGTTTTATTGCGGAGCAGCTGTAGGACTGGAGTTTTTAAATCTCTGACGACAAGCAAACCTGCTGTCTATCTGAGTCATGCCGAGGAGGCTGAAATCCATCTGATCTGCTCAAAATAACTACCATAATCTACCAGAACAGCTGTTCAGTCAGAGCTGCAAACATCAGCTTATGTTTCCAGGGCTTCATAAGTAATGTGACGGCCGTCTTAATGTTTCCCTCTTTCTTCCCTCCGCACCTGCAGGTGCTGCCTCTGTATTGGGTCCAGTTCTAAAGGATGCCCCCTTGTGCCTCACCCCAAGTGACCATCCTTCATGTGTGAGCTGAACCAGTGAGGGTCAGCGGGCTGTTCACCAGTCACAGCCCAGCCTCCTCCCCTCACAGCCCAGCCTCCTCCCCTCACGGCCCAGCCTCCTCCTCCGCTCACAGCCCAGCCTCCTCCCCTCATGGCCCAGTCTCCTCCCCTCACGGCCCAGCCTCCTCCCCTCACGGCCCAGCCTCCTCCTCCGCTCGCAGCCCAGCCTCCTCCCCTCACGGCCCAGCCTCCTCCTCCCCTCACAGCCCAGCCTCCTCCCCTCACAGCCCAGCCTCCTCCCCTCACGGCCCAGCCTCCTCCCCTCACGACCCAGCCTCCTCCTCTGCTCACAGACCAGCCTCCTCCCCTCACAGCCCAGCCTCCTCCCCTCACAGCCCAGCCTCCTCCCCTCACAGCCCAGCCTCCTCCCCTCACAGCCCAGTCTCCTCCTCCCCTCACAGCCCAGCCTCCTCCCCTCACAGCCCAGTCTCCTCCTCCCCTCACAGCCCAGCCTCCTCCCCTCACAGCCCAGCCTCCTCCCCTCACGGCCCAGTCTCCTCCCCTCACGGCCCAGCCTCCTCCCCTCACGGCCCAGCCTCCTCCTCCGCTCACAGCCCAGCCTCCTCCCCTCACGGCCCAGTCTCCTCCTCCCCTCACGGCGCAGTCCCCTCCTCCCCTCACAGCCCAGCCTCCTCCCCTCACAGCCCAGCCTCCTCCCCTCACGGCCCAGCCTCCTCCCCTCACGACCCAGCCTCCTCCTCTGCTCACAGACCAGCCTCCTCCCCTCACAGCCCAGCCTCCTCCCCTCACAGCCCAGCCTCCTCCCCTCACAGCCCAGCCTCCTCCACTCACAGCCCAGTCTCCTCCTCCCCTCACAGCCCAGCCTCCTCCCCTCACAGCCTAGCCTCCTCCTCCCCTCACAGCCCAGCCTCCTCCCCTCACAGCCCAGCCTCCTCCTCCCCTCACAGCCCAGTCTCCTCCTCCCCTCACAGCCCAGCCTCCTCCCCTCACAGCCCAGCCTCCTCCTGCCCTCACAGCCCAGTCTCCTCCTCCCCTCACAGCCCAGCCTCCTCCCCTCACAGCCCAGCCTCCTCCCCTCATGGCCCAGCCTCCTCCTCCCCTCACGGCCCAGCCTCCTCCTCCCCTCACGGCCCAGTGTCCTCCCCTCATGGCCCAGCTTCCTCCTCCCCTCACGGCCCAGCCTCCTCCCCTCACGGCCCAGCCTCCTCCTCCCCTCACAGCCCAGCCTCCTCCCCTCACGGCCTAGTGTCCTCCCCTCACGGCCCAGCCTCCTCCCCTCACGGCCCAGCCTCCTCCCCTCACGGCCCAGCTTCCTCCTCCCCTCACGGCCCAGTCTCCTCCTCCCCTCACGGCCCAGTCTCCTCCTCCCCTCACGGCCCAGCCTCCTCCCCTCACAGCCCAGCCTCCTCCCCTCACAGCCCAGCCTCCTCCCCTCACAGCCCAGTCTCCTCCTCCCCTCACAGCCCAGCCTCCTCCCCTCACAGCCCAGTCTCCACCTCCCCTCACAGCCCAGCCTCCTCCCCTCATGGCCCAGTCTCCTCCCCTCACGGCCCAGCCTCCTCCCCTCACGGCCCAGCCTCCTCCTCCGCTCGCAGCCCAGCCTCCTCCCCTCACGGCCCAGTCTCCTCCTCCCCTCACGGCGCAGTCCCCTCCTCCCCTCACAGCCCAGCCTCCTCCCCTCACAGCCCAGCCTCCTCCCCTCACGGCCCAGCCTCCTCCCCTCACGACCCAGCCTCCTCCTCTGCTCACAGACCAGCCTCCTCCCCTCACAGCCCAGCCTCCTCCCCTCACAGCCCAGCCTCCTCCCCTCACAGCCCAGTCTCCTCCTCCCCTCACAGCCCAGCCTCCTCCCCTCACAGCCCAGTCTCCTCCTCCCCTCACAGCCCAGCCTCCTCCCCTCACAGCCCAGCCTCCTCCCCTCACGGCCCAGTCTCCTCCCCTCACGGCCCAGCCTCCTCCCCTCACGGCCCAGCCTCCTCCTCCGCTCACAGCCCAGCCTCCTCCCCTCACAGCCCAGTCTCCTCCTCCCCTCACGGCGCAGTCCCCTCCTCCCCTCACAGCCCAGCCTCCTCCCCTCACAGCCCAGCCTCCTCCCCTCACGGCCCAGCCTCCTCCCCTCACGACCCAGCCTCCTCCTCTGCTCACAGACCAGCCTCCTCCCCTCACAGCCCAGCCTCCTCCCCTCACAGCCCAGCCTCCTCCCCTCACAGCCCAGCCTCCTCCACTCACAGCCCAGTCTCCTCCTCCCCTCACAGCCCAGCCTCCTCCCCTCACAGCCTAGCCTCCTCCTCCCCTCACAGCCCAGCCTCCTCCCCTCACAGCCCAGCCTCCTCCTCCCCTCACAGCCCAGTCTCCTCCTCCCCTCACAGCCCAGCCTCCTCCCCTCACAGCCCAGCCTCCTCCTGCCCTCACAGCCCAGTCTCCTCCTCCCCTCACAGCCCAGCCTCCTCCCCTCACAGCCCAGCCTCCTCCCCTCATGGCCCAGCCTCCTCCTCCCCTCACGGCCCAGCCTCCTCCTCCCCTCACGGCCCAGTGTCCTCCCCTCATGGCCCAGCTTCCTCCTCCCCTCACGGCCCAGCCTCCTCCCCTCACGGCCCAGCCTCCTCCTCCCCTCACAGCCCAGCCTCCTCCCCTCACGGCCTAGTGTCCTCCCCTCATGGCCCAGCCTCCTCCCCTCACGGCCCAGCCTTCTCCCCTCACGGCCCAGCTTCCTCCTCCCCTCACGGCCCAGTCTCCTCCTCCCCTCACGGCCCAGCCTCCTCCCCTCACGGCCCAGCCTCCTCCCCTCACAACCCAGCCTCGTCCCCTCGCGGCCCAGCCTCCTCCCCTCACAGCCCAGCCTCCTCCTCCCCTCACGGCCTAGTCTCCTCCCCTCACAGCCCAGCGTCCTCCTCCCCTCACGGCCCAGTCTCCTCCCCTCACGGCCCAGCCTCCTCCTCCCCTCACAGCCCAGCCTCCTCCCCTCACGGCCCAGCCTCCTCCCCTCACGGCCCAGCCTCCTCCTCCCCTCACAGCCCAGCCACCTCCCCTCACGGCCCAGTGTCCTCCCCTCACGGCCCAGCCTCCTCCCCTCACGGCCCAGCCTCCTCCCCTCACGGCCCAGCTTCCTCCTCCCCTCACGGCCCAGCCTCCTCCCCTCACAGCCCAGCCTCCTCCTCCCCTCACAGCCCAGCCTCCTCCTCCCCTCACAGCCCAGCCTCCTCCCCTCACAGCCCAGCCTCCTCCCCTCACGGCCCAGTCTCCTCCTACCGTCACAGCCCAGCCTCCTCCCCTCACAGCCCAGCCTCCTCCCCTCACGGCCCAGCCTCCTCCTCCGCTCACAGCCCAGTCTCCTCTCCTCACAGCCCAGCGTCCTCCTCCCCTCACGGCCCAGTCTCCTCCTACCGTCACAGCCCAGCCTCCTCCCCTCACAGCCCAGCCTCCTCCCCTCACGGCCCAGCCTCCTCCTCCCCTCACGGCCCAGTCTCCTCCCCTCACAGCCCAGCGTCCTCCTCCCCTCACGGCCCAGTCTCCTCCCCTCACGGCCCAGCCTCCTCCTCCCCTCACAGCCCAGCCTCCTCCCCTCACGGCCAGCCTCCTCCCCTCACGGCCCAGCCTCCTCCTCCCCTCACAGCCCAGCCACCTCCCCTCACGGCCCAGTGTCCTCCCCTCACGGCCCAGCCTCCTCCCCTCACGGCCCAGCCTCCTCCCCTCACGGCCCAGCTTCCTCCTCCCCTCACGGCCCAGCCTCCTCCCCTCACAGCCTAGCCTCCTCCTCCCCTCACAGCCCAGCCTCCTCCCCTCACAGCCCAGCCTCCTCCCCTCACGGCCCAGTCTCCTCCTACCGTCACAGCCCAGCCTCCTCCCCTCACAGCCCAGCCTCCTCCCCTCATGGCCCAGCCTCCTCCTCCGCTCACAGCCCAGTCTCCTCCCTCACAGCCCAGCCACCTCCCCTCACGGCCCAGTGTCCTCCCCTCACGGCCCAGCCTCCTCCCCTCACGGCCCAGCCTCCTCCCCTCACGGCCCAGCTTCCTCCTCCCCTCACGGCCCAGCCTCCTCCCCTCACAGCCCAGCCTCCTCCTCCCCTCACAGCCCAGCCTCCTCCCCTCACAGCCCAGCCTCCTCCTCTCACGGCCCAGTCTCCTCCTACCGTCACAGCCCAGCCTCCTCCCCTCACAGCCCAGCCTCCTCCCCTCACGGCCCAGCCTCCTCCTCCGCTCACAGCCCAGTCTCCTCCCCTCACAGCCCAGCCTCCTCCCCTCACGGCCCAGCCTTCTCCTCCGCTCACAGCCCAGCCTCCTCCCCTCACGGCCCAGTCTCCTCCCCTCACAGCCCAGCCTCCTCCCCTCACAGCCCAGCCTCCTCCTCCCCTCACGGCCCAGTCTCCTCCCCTCACAGCCCAGCGTCCTCCTCCCCTCACGGCCCAGTCTCCTCCCCTCAAGGCCCAGCCTCCTCCTCCCCTCACAGCCCAGCCTCCTCCCCTCAAGGACCAGCCTCCTCCCCTCATGACCCAGCCTCCTCCTCTGCTCACAGCCCAGCTTCCTCCCCTCACAGCCCAGCCTCCTCCCCTCACAGCCCAGCCTCCTCCCCTCACAGCCCAGCCTCCTCCCCTCACGGCCCAGTGTCCTCCCCTCACAGCCCAGCCTCCTCCCCTCACGGCCCAGTGTCCTCCTCCCCTCACAGCCCAGCCTCCTCCTCCCCTCACAGCCCAGCCTCCTCCCCTCACATCCCAGCCTCCTCCTCCGCTCACAGCCCAGTCTCCTCCCCTCACAGCCCAGCCTCCTCCCCTCACGGCCCAGCCTTCTCCTCCGCTCACAACCCAGCCTCGTCCCCTCACGGCCCAGTCTCCTCCCCTCACAGCCCAGCCTCCTCCCCTCACAGCCCAGCCTCCTCCCCTCACAGCCCAGCCTCCTCCTCCCCTCACGGCCCAGTCTCCTCCCTTCACAGCCCAGCCTCCTCCTCCCCTCACGGCCCAGTCTCCTCCTCCCCTCACGGCCCAGCCTCCTCCCATCACAGCCCAGCCTCCTCGCCTCACAGCCCAGCCTCCTCCTCCCCTCACGGCCCAGCCTCCTCCTCCCCTCACAGCCCAGCCTCCTCCCCTCACAGCCCAGCCTCCTCCTCCCCTCACGCCCAGCCTCCTCCTCCCCTCACGGCCCAGCCTCCTCCCCTGCTCACGTAATGTCTGCACAAGCACCTTCCAACAGAGGCCATATGATAGTGATCAGGAGCAGGAACCCTGGTTGATGGTTCCCTTCCTACGCACAGGGCTGCTGTGGCTAACCGTTACTGTCCAATGTGGCTCAGTTTCGCCGCTGAGTCAGAAGGTTGTGGGCTCATAGTCCCACTCGAGAGCCTGGAGCACCTAATCTGAGCTGACACTCCAGTGCAGTACTGAGGGTGTGCTGCACTGTCGGAGAGGCAGGACTGAGGGTGCGCTGCACTGTCGGAGGGGCAGTACTGAGGGAGCGCTGCACTGTCGGAGGGGCAGTACTGAGGGAGCGCCGCACTGTCGGAGGGGCAGTACTGAGGGAGCGCTGCACTGTCGGAGGGGCAGTACTGAGGGAGCGCCGCACTGTCAGAGGGGGCAGTACTGAGGGAGCGCCGCACTGTCGGAGGGGCAGTACTGAGGGAGCGCTGCACTGTCAGAGCGTCAGTACTGAGGGAGCACCGCACTGTCAGAGGGGGCAGTACTGAGGGAGCGCTGCACTGTCGGAGGGGCAGTACTGAGGGTGCGCTGCACTGTCGGAGGGGCAGTACTGAGGGAGTGCTGCACTGTCGGAGGGGCAGTACTGAGGGTGTGCCGCACTGTCGGAGGGGCAGTACTGAGGGAGTGCTGCACTGTCGGAGGGGCAGTACTGAGGGTGTGCCGCACTGTCGGAGGGGCAGTACTGAGGGAGTGCTGCACTGTCGGAGGGGCAGTACCGAGGAACGCTGCACTGTCGGAGGGGCAGTACTGAGGGAGCGCTGCACTGTCGGAGGGGCAGTACCGAGGAACGCTGCACTGTCGGAGGGGCAGTACTGAGGGAGCACTGCACTGTCGGAGGGGCAGTACTGAGGGAGCGCTGCACTGTCGGAGGGGCAGTGCTGAGGGAGTGCTGCACTGTCAGAGGGGCCGTCTTTTTGATGAGTTGTTAAACCGAGGACCTGTCTGCTCTCTCGGATGGATGTAAAAGGTCCCATGGCACTATTTTGAAAAAGATATGGGGAGTTCCCCCAGTGACCTGCCCAATATTTATCCCTCAATCAACATCACTAAAACAGATTATCTGGTCATTATCACATTGATGTTTGTGGGAGCTTGCTGTGCGCAAATTGACTGCCGCGTTTCCTACATTACAACAGTGACTACACTTCAAAAAGTAATTAATTGACTGTAAAGCGCTTTGGGACGTCCTGAGGGTGTGAAAGGCGCTGTAAAAATGCAAGTCTTTCTTTTTGCAGCTTCCCTGGTCAGTGCGGCTCAGCATTCCCCTATTGGGCGATGCAGTCACACTCTGGACTACCGGGAGAGTTTTTGTGTACTTTTCTCTTTCTCTGTGGCTGCATTGCTAGGTCCTAAGCTCTCGGCTTGCAAATGCTGTGATGTGTTCACTTTTACAAGAAACTGCACTTTGAGTATGTGCATAATGTCATTTTAATCTAAAATTCTAATTGATATAGTGTGCAGTCTGTGCAATGTGCATGTATCCGCCTGTATTACCCTGCTCCCATTATTAAAGCATTGCTTTCGTGCTGTGCATTTAGATGCTAATATGTACTAGCCATTTGGGTTGTTGCGCTTTTATCTGTCGGTTGATGCGTCTCAGGAATGGGTAATCCCGCCTGCGCGCAATCCCTGATAATGGACAATAACCGACAGATAAAAGCACGACAACCCAAATGGCTAGTTCATATTAGCATCTAAATGCACAGCACATTATAGGTGCTAATCAGAATTGAACAATTTAAGGAAAGACTAGGGGATGATTTTTTCTTCAACGTACTTCCTCAACATTTTGTGTGAATTTGCTAAAATTTCGAGGCTCCTCTGTTCCTCCTGATGGTTCCCTTCACCTTTCTCCTACAGACTGTGTCAAGTTTGTTTTTCTTATTCCTCTTGGTATAGTCCACTTATGGTCATGTTTTTTTAATCTACGCTTACTAGCTTTGGTTACGTACAGTACTTACCCTTGCATGCTGAGGATGTGTGCAGTTCTTGGCTCTAGGTATTTGCACCAGACTGCATAATTCTAATTCCAGCTCTTGAGTATCCCCGATTTTAATCGCTCCACCATTGGCGGCCGTGCCTTCAGCTGCCTGGGCCCTAAGCTCTGGAATTCCCTCCCTTAACCTCTCCGCGTCTCCACCTCTCTCTCCTCCTTTAAGACGCTCCTTAAAACCTACCTCTTTGACCAGGCTTTTGGTCACCTGTCCTAATATCTCCATGTGGCTCGGTGTCAAATTTTGTTTCATAATCGCTCCTGTGAATCGCCTTGGGATGTTTTACTACATTAAAGGCGCTATATAAATGCAAATTATTGTTGTTGGTAGAGAGAGCTTGCCCCTAATAACTCTAACTGTTAATGTGTTTTCTTAAATTTAACAAAACAAACCTCAAGCTTGATTCCGGCGGCACAATGCTTTTTTCCATAGCTGCCCTTTTGCGTTGGGGAATTGGCTTTAAGGTCAGGTCTGTACGGGGCGTAGTTGGTGCCCGTCATTTCTATCTGCATTGTACTGGTGAAAGCAATCTAAAATGGAGGGATGCTGTTTGAGCAACAAAATTAAATCTCATCAATCCTGGTTTATACCGCACATTTCTTTCTAAATCTCCTGAACAGTGTTGGGTTTCAGCCATAATTTGCTTTTATTTTCTTGCCTGAAGCTGATTTGAAGTAATTGACACAACCTTGTAAATCAATATGTGAAATTGACACCGGAATTTTTCTGATCAGCCACAGATAGGAGCAAAGAACTTTCATTAAAAAACCCTGACGTGTATTTAGCACAAGTGTGCAGAGTTATATGGTCCAACCTGAAACTCGGCATCTCATGGTGCCCATAATCAAAACAGAGGACAAAACAGACTCAGGCAATTACGCACTCATTAATCTTACTTCTGTTCCATGTAAAATAATTGAATTGATTATCAGGAGTAACCTTGAGGACTATCTATACAATAATAACCCAGTAAACAGCGGTTAACATGGGTTCAGAAGGGGCAGATGTAGCCTGACCAAAGATCTTGGGGACTGTGGAAAGCCCTGCGATGAATCTTGACTTCCAAAAGGTTTGTGACAAACTTCCATTAGGAAAGGCTATTCGTTAAATTCAAAGCTGTGGGGATTCGTGGTAGAATGGATAAGAAATGGGCTGAAGGGATAAAACCGTGGGTGCCCGATGGAGGGGTTTCGCTGGGGTGGGGAGAAGTACGGAGTTGGGAGCATTTTACCGCAATGACTTGGATTCAGATGGGAGTTGGGGTTTGTATCTCATGCTTGGTGTGCAAATAAACTGGCAGCCAGAGAACATCATTAACTGAAAGCACGCTGTCATAAGAACAGAAGAAATCGGAGCAGGAGTAGCCATTCGGCCCCTCGAGCCTGCTCCACCATTCAGTAAGATCATGGTTGACCTTCTACCTCAACTCCACTTTCCCACCCTAACCCCGTATCCCTTGATTCCCTTAGAGTCCAAAAATCTAATGAATATACTCAAAAACTGAGCCTCCACAGCCCTCTGGGGTAGAGAATTCCAAAGATTCACCACCCTCTGAGTGAAGAAATTCCTCCTCATCTCAGTCCTAAATGGCCGACCCCTTTATTCTGAGACTGTGACCCCTGGTTCTAGACTCCCCAGCCAGGGGAAACATCCTCCCTGCATCTACCCTGTCGAGCCCTGTTGTGGGAAAGAAGCCAAATGATGTCACTTGTAATGGTGCCACTGGTCAGAGTTTATGGTCCAAGCCACTGCCAGTCACTCTGAGAATGAGAGATGGGGTCGGGTAGAAAAAGGGAGTGAGGGACAGGAGTCGGCAATAGAGAGAGTGAGGGACAGAGGGGAGGAAAGGGAATGAGAGATAGAGGGAGGAAGGGGAGTGAGAGACAGAGAGGGGGAGTGAGGGACAGAGAGGGGGAAGGGGAGTGAGGGACAGAGGGGAGGAAAGGGAAGTGAGAGACAGAGGGAGGAAGGGGGAGTGAGGGACAGAGGGGGGAAGGGGGAGTGAGGGACAGAGGGAGGAAGGGGGAGTGAGGGACAGAGGGAGGAAAGGGAGTGAGGGACAGGGAGGAAGGGGGAGTGAGGGATAGAGGGGAGGAAGGGGAGTGAGGGACAGAGGGAGGAAGGGGAGTGAGGGACAGAGGGAGGAAGGGGAGTGAGGGACAGAGGGGAGGAAGGGGAGTGAGGGACAGAGGGAGGAAGGGGGAGTGAGGGACAGAGGGAGGAAGGGGAGTGAGGGACAGAGGGGAGGAAGGGGAGTGAGGGACAGAGGGCGGAAGGGGAGTGAGGGACAGAGGGAGGAAGGGGAGTGAGGGACAAAGAGGGGGGAGTGAGGGACAGAGGGGGGGAAGGGGGGAGTGAGGGACAGAGGGGAGGAAGGGGAGTGAGGGACAGAGGGAGGAAGGGGAGTGAGGGACAGAGGGAGGGAGGGGAGTGAGGGACAGAGGGAGGAAGGGGGAGTGAGGGACAGAGGGAGGAAGGAGAGTGAGGGACAGAGGGAGGAAGGGGAGTGAGGGACAGAGGGAGGAAGGGGGAGTGAGAGACAGAGGGAGGAAGGAGAGTGAGGGACAGAGGGAGGAAGGAGAGTGAGGGACAGAGGGAGGAAGGGGGAGTGAGAGACAGAGGGAGGAAGGGGAGTGAGGGAAAGAGGGAAGGAAGGGGAGTGAGAGACAGAGGGAGGAAGGGGAGTGAGGGACAGAGGGAGGAAGGAGAGTGAGGGACAGAGGGAGGAAGGGGAGTGAGGGACAGAGGGAGGAAGGGGGAGTGAGAGACAGAGGGAGGAAGGGGGAGTGAGAGACAGAGGGAGGAAGGGGAGTGAGGGACAGAGGGAGGAAGGAGAGTGAGGGACAGAGGGAGGAAGGGGAGTGAGGGACAGAGGGAGGAAGGGGGAGTGAGAGACAGAGGGAGGAAGGGGGAGTGAGAGACAGAGGGAGGAAGGGGAGTGAGGGACAGAGGGAGGAAGGAGAGTGAGGGACAGAGGGAGGAAGGGGAGTGAGGGACAGAGGGAAGGAAGGGGGAGTGAGAGACAGAGGGAGGAAGGGGAGTGAGGGAAAGAGGGAAGGAAGGGGAGTGAGAGACAGAGGGAGGAAGGGGAGTGAGGGACAGAGGGAGGAAGGGGGAGTGAGGGACAGAGGGGAGGAAGGGGAGTGAGGGACAGAGGGAGGAAGGGGAGTGAGGGACAGAGGGAGGAAGGGGAGTGAGGGACAGAGGGAGGAAGGGGAGTGAGGGACAGAGGGGAGGGGAGTGACAGAGGGAGGAAGGGGAGTGAGGGACAGAGGGGAGGGAGTGACAGAGGGAGGAAGTGGAGTGAGGGACAGAGGGGAGGGAGGGACAGAGGGAGGAAGGGGATTGAGGGACAGAGGGGAGGGAGGGACAGAGGGGAGGAAGGGGGAGTGAGGGACAGAGGGGAGGGAGGGACAGAGGGACAGAGGGGAGGAAGGGGAGTGAGGGACAGAGGGGAGGGAGGGACAGAGGGGAGGAAGGGGGAGTGAGGGACAGAGGGGAGGGAGTGACAGAGGGAGGAAGGGGAGTGAGGGACAGAGGGGAGGGAGTGACAGAGGGAGGAAGTGGAGTGAGGGACAGAGGGGAGGGAGGGACAGAGGGAGGAAGGGGATTGAGGGACAGAGGGGAGGGAGGGACAGAGGGAGGAAGGGGAGTGAGGGACAGAGGGGAGGGAGGGACAGAGGGGAGGAAGGGGAAGTGAGGGACAGAGGGGAGGGAGGGACAGAGGGACAGAGGGGAGGGAGGGACAGAGGGACAGAGGGGAGGAAGGGGAGTGAGGGACAGAGGGGAGGGAGGGACAGAGGGAGGCCCAGAACTCACCAGCAGGATATTGTCCTCAGTCAATCCAAGAATAATTCTATGCTGGTCTCAGTCCCTGGTCCTGATGGATGTACAAAGTCCTGCACTGAGTTGGGGGAGAGAGTCTCGAAGGCTCATGAGCTCTAATATTCAACACAGTGATGCACTGATGTGAATTGTACTGGCACAACATTTCTCCAACTTTTCAAAGGCTCCTTGAAGTTTGCATCTGAAAAATTCTGCACTCTGATGGATTGAAAAATGAAGTCTGAAAATTAGAGCTGCTATGAATAGATAATTAAAAGCCAACCTCTATTGGTTTTGTTTCTACAAAGATATCTGCCTAGACGCAGTTTTCGTCCTCTCTGCAGCCTCACCTGTTGAAATTAAGACGCATCTCATTGTTTACATCAGCTTATTATCTCCCTGCGCCTTAAATCATTGCAGCTGCTCACCTCCCTCCGCCTTCCCTCCCTCCCAGAAGCAGCCGGCTTTAAATACAAGTTTGGTGTCACCTAAATCCTCCCTCATATGCTTACTTGTCTTCTCTTCCACTTGTTCCTGCTCCACAGAACTTTACTGGGCTCCTTAGTTTTAAGCAGAGATGAGGTAGAATTTTAAAAGCGGTGGAGGAACAGAGAGACCTCGGGGTTCACATACGCAGATCTTTGAAGGTGACAGGACAAGTTGATGAGGCTGGTGAAAAAGCATACGCAATCCTGGACTTTCTGGTCTACTTCTGATGGAGTTGGTTGAGGGAGGGATGTTGGCCAGGGGCATCAGGAGAACTATAAGCAGAAAATGCTGGAAACACTCAGCAGGTCAGGCAGCATCTGTGGAGAGAGAAACAGAGTTAACGGTTCAGGTCTGTGACCTTTCGTCCTTTTGCTTTAAGAGAACTCCCTGGTCTTCTTTGAATAGTGCCATGGGATATTTTACTTAAACAGACACACGTTGGGTTTAACATCTCAATCAAAAGACAGCATCTCTGGCCTTTAATGAGGCATTGCCTGATAACTTTGCTGGAGTGTCAGCCTGCATTATGTTGTGAAGTCCTGGAGTGATGCTTCAACCCATAGCCATCTGGCTCAGAGACGAGAGTGCTTATTGAGCTCACGGGCTGGGTGGCAATCTAGCTCGTCCTGAGCTAGTGCGAAGTATGAATGAATTTCTGACAGGCCCAGTGGTGCAGTAGCATTCCGGAGAGAGGTGCTGGGGAGGGGGTTTTCTCTTCCTTGTCCTCCTGTGGGTAAACACCACAGTAGAAAAAAAAATACTTTTTGAATTTCTGATCCATTTACTTTTATCTGCTTATTCAGATGCTGGAAAATAAGAATCTAAACGGGGTAGAGGAGCAAAGGGATCTCGGAGTACAAATACACAAATCACTGAAAGTAACGACACAGGTGAATAAGGCCATTTAAAAAAAAGCAAACCAAGTACTAGGGTTTATTTCTAGAGGAATAGAATTGAAAAGTAGTGAAGTTATGCTAAACTTGTATCGAACCTTGGTTAGACCACACTTGGAGTACCGCGATCAGTTCTGGTCTCCATATTATAAAAAGGATAGAGAGGCACTGGAGAAGGTGTAAAAATGATTTACTAGAATATCAAAACTGAGAAACTGCGTACAATTCTGGTCGCCATATAATAAAAAGGATATAGAGGCACTGGAGAGGGTGCAGAGAAGATTTACAAGGATGATACCAGAACTGAGAGGTTATACCTATCAGGAAAGGATGAACAGGCCGGGTCTCTTTTCTTTTGAAAAAAGAAGGCTGAGCGGTGACCTAATAGAGGTCTTTAAAATTATGAAAGGTTTTGATAGAGTGGATACAGAGAGAGTGTTTCCACTTGTGGGGAAGAGCAAAACTAGAGGCCATCAATATAAGATAGTCACCAAGAAATCAATCGGGAATTCAGGAGAAACTTCTTTACCCAGAGAGTGGTGAGAATGTGGAACTCGCTGCCACAGGGAGTGGTTGAGGCGAATAGTATCGATACATTTAAGGGGAGGCTGGATCAACATATGAGGGAGAAGGGAATAGAGGGTTATGCTGAAGGAGTTAGAGGAGGAAAGACAACAGGAGCAGGCTCGAGTGGAACATAAACGCCGGCATAGACTGGTTGGGCCGAATGGCCTGTTTCTATGCTGTAATCCTATGTAAAAATCATTAAGCACTTTTCTTGTTCTTTTGTATCAGCCGGTAGCACTCTCGCCTCTGAGTCAGCAGATTGTGGGTTCAGGTCCCACTCCAGAGACTTGAGCACATAATCTAGGCTGACGCTCCCGGAGGTGCCGCCTTTCGGATGAGCCGTTAAACCGAGGCCCCGTCTGCCCTCTCAGGTGGATGTAAAAGATCCCACGGCACTATTTCGAAGAAGACCAGGGGAGTTCTCCCCGGTGTCCTGGGGCCAATATTTATTCCTCAATCAACATCACTGAAGCAGATTATCCGGTCATTATCTCATTGCTGTTTGTGGGATCTTGCTGTGCACAAATTGCTGCCGCGTTTCCTACATTACAACAGTGACTACACTTCAAAAAGTACTTCATTGGCTGTGAAGCGCTTTGGAACGCCCTCAGGTCGTGAAAGGTGCTATATAAATGCAATTCTTTCTTTTTATACTTTCAGGGGAAGCAGTATTCTTACAAGTTTAAGGCTATTTTTTCCAGTACAATGGTGATACTCACCCCTGTAATCAGTCGGAGGGTTTTACATTTCGGGATGTGGCCATACTGCCCAACGTCTAACTGTACGATAACCTAACTCAGAGATGTAACAAAATTCCCCCCATGTGATTTGTACCGAATATTTGTGTTTTTTGTACGTGCCCTCACTAGCCTCTACAATCTTTCCAAATGCAGGCAAGGCCAGATACAGATTATTAAGCTGCTTTGTTTCACAGCAAATGAACATAGAGCGACATTGTGATTGGACTCACTTAATTCACTCAATGTAACTCGTCCTTGCATAATAATACATAGAAACATAGAAGATAGGAGCAGGAGTAGGCCATTCAGCCCCTCGAGCCTGCTCCGCCATTCAATGTGATCATGGCTGATCATCCAAATTCAGTACCCTGTCCCTGCCTTCTCCCCATATCCCTTGATCCCTTTAGCCTTAAGAAATATATCCAACTCCTTCTTGAATATATTTAATGAACTGGCCTCTACTGCCCTGTGTGGCAGAGAATTCCACAGGTTCACCACTCTCTGGGTGAAGAAATTCCTCCTCATCTCAGTCCTAAATGGCTTACCCCTTATCCTTAGACTATGACCCCTGGTTCTGGACTCCCCGGCCAGCATCTCGTGAAGTGGTGCGCCGATAACAACCTGGCCCTTAACATCAAGAAAACCAAAGAAATCATTGTGGACTTCAGGAAGTCCAAAGGCGGAAGTCACACCCCCATCCACATCAATGGGGCTGTGGTGGAAAGGGTGGACAGCTTTAAGTTCCTCGGAGTCCACATCACGGAAGACCTCTCCTGGTCCCTCAACACCTCCTCTCTGGTGAAGAAGGCCCAGCAGCGCCTATATTTCCTAAGGAGGCTGAAGGGATGTAACCTGTCACCCCTGATCCTCTCTAACTTTTACCGCTGCACTATAGAGAGCATCCTGACAAACTGTATCACAGTATGGTATGGCAGCTGTAGCTACTATGACCGGAAAGCCCTGCAGCGGGTAGTCAAAACTGCCCAACGCATTACCGTCACCCGGCTACCGACCATAGAGCACATATACCAGAAACACTGTCTACGGAGGTCACGGTCCATCATCAAAGACCCTACCCACCCCAGCCACACTCTGTTCGCCCTCCTGCCATCTGGGAGACGCTACAGATGCATTCGCACCCGTACGACCAGATTTAGGAACAGCTTCTTCCCCAGGGCTGTCATCCTACTGAACTCCACAAATAAACTCTAAAGCCTGCACATCTGCCAATGCACTTTATTATGGTTATATTTATGTTAATATACTACAAGCCAAATGTATGTTGAATGTTTAAATGTCTTAATCCAAATGTACACTCTCGGGAGCCGCAAGCCTACATTTCGTTGTACTGCACTTGTGCACTAACAATGACAATAAAAGTTGATTTGATTTTGATTTGATTTGATCGGAAACATCCTTCCTGCATCTAGTCTGTCCAGGCCTGACAGAATTTTATAGGTTTCGATGAGATCCCCTCTCAATCTTCTAAACTCCAGTGTGTATAAGCCCAGTTGACACAATCTCTCCTCATACGTCATTCCTGCCATCCCAGGTATCAGCCTGATGAATCTTCGCTGCACTCCTTCCATGGTAAGAACGTCCTTCCTCAGATAAGGCGACCAAAACTGCACACAATACTCAAGGTGCGGTCTCACCAAGGCCCTGTACAATTGCAGCAAGACATCCTTGTTCCTGTACTCGAACCCTCTTGCTACGAAGGCCAACATACCATTTGCCTTCTTAACCGCCTGCTGCACCTGCATGCTTACCTTCAGCGACTGGTGCACAAGGACACCCAGGTCTGGTTGCACTTCCCCTTCTCCCAATCTATTGCCATTCAAATAATAATCTGCCTTCCTGTTTATGCCACCAAAGTGGATAAGCTCACATTTATCCACATTATAGTGCATTTGCCATGTTTCTGCCCAATCACCCAACCTGTCCAAATTGTACTGGAGTTTCACAGCATCCTCCTCACAGCATACCCTCCCCCCCAGCTTTGTGTCATCTGCAAATTTGGAGATATTACATCCAATTCCCTCATCCAGATCATTAATATATATTGTGACCGATCCTTGCAGTACCCCACTAGTCACTGCCTGCCACTCGGAAAACGACCCGTTTATTCCAACTCTTTGTTTTTTATCCGCCAACCAGTTCTCTATCCAAGTCAATACCTTGCCTCCAATCCCATGTGCCTTAATTTTGCACGCTAATCTCTTATGCGGGAATACAAAAATAATAAATGTGCTACGCTTCCTCGTATCAGTGGGTTGTCTTGCTTATTGGGTTTTAGCTACCCCCCTGCATTCTAACCCTCTCGGCCTGGTTATTTGCTGAATGCCTGGGACCAGGGACTTCCCGACAGAATGGGTGTGAGGTGTGTACTGATTACCGAGCCGGGTTACTGAATTGGTTCCAGATTTTGGGAAAACAGCAGCAAAGACTAAATTCATTAGCACTATGTCTCAGTGCCTTTATTTTTAAATGTGTGTGAATACACTTTGCTTTAAAACACAACCCTTAAATGTGATGTTTTTTTTTGCAAATCTGTTTCTGTGAAGCAAACAAAAACGATGAAAAATCCTTAAAAGTATATATTGAGACTGGATATATTTGGTTTTAATAATGAATTGCTTTTGTTTTGAAAACTATTTTTTTGAACAAAGAGGACACATGCTGACTTGCTGTTCATTTCAAGAAGAGGATGGAGTTGAACAGCCCAGGCACATTGGTATAAGCTGCAGGTTACCGAGGTGGAGTCTCACTTGATGCAGGACACCTGGTAGATCATTATCAATAAACTGGGATTTAGTAACCAGTAGGGTTGTGTATACTTCTTTTAAAGTTTATTGTGTGGTGTAATACTGAGAGACATATACAGAGATTTCCCTTCTGTAGAAAAATCTATCAGAGTGCAGATTCTATGCAGTGTCTGTGGAAAGAGTGGGTTTACTTGGCCTAATAGACTCACCCATATTTTCTGAATTTAATTGGTGTCGGTTTGAATATATCTTCTCTCCAGTAATCCTCCCCACCCCTGCCTGCAGTATCGTACGGTCCTTGTCCAAAGTATTTAGGTTTTTCAGTCAAGAGTGTTATAAACTGGAAGAAATTGTCTTTGAAAGTAATTCTTTACCCAGAGGGCGGTGAGAATGTGGAACTCGCTCCCACAGGGAGTGGTTGAGGTGAATAGTATTGATGTATTTAAGGGGAAGCTCAATAGACACATGAGGGAGAGAGGAATGGAAGGATATGTTGATGGGGTGAGATGAAGAGGGGTGGGAGGAGGCTGGTGTGGAGCAGAAACACCGGCACGGACCAGTTGGGCTGAATGGCCTGTTTCTGTGCTGGGCATTCGATGTAATTGCTGGGCAATCTGCAGCACACTATTTTAAGGTCAGATAGTACAAGATCACAAGATACTTATGGATAAGAAAGGCCATTTGGCCCATCATATAAATCAGCATTTTTCCCTTCCCTCTTGGATAAATACTTGAGGGGGAGAACATTGCCGGGCTCTGGGGAAAGAGCGGGGGAGTGGGACTAGCTGGGCAGCTCGTTCAAAGAGCCGGCACAGGCACAATGGGCCGAATGGCCTCCTTCTGTGCTGTATCATTCTGTGATTCAAGTATTTATCCCATTCCCTTTTGAAAGTTACTATTGAATCTGCTTCCACCGCCCTTTCAGGCAGCGCATTCCAGATCACAACAACTCACTGCGTAAAACAATATCTCCTCATCTCCCCCCTGGTTCTTTTGCCAATTGCCTTAAATGTGTGTCCTCTGGTTACCGACCCTCTCTGATACTATACTGTCTAAGAAGGTCCTTCAAATTATCATCAGTGTTGAGTTCACTGAACTCAGCCAGGCTTGTGGGAGCGTGACAATTGCCCACAGTTCTCCTGGGCAAGGGAAGAGGGTAAAATCAGCAAGTGACTGCTTCCTGATTGCTGTCCAGCTTCTCCCGATGGTGCGTGTGGCAGTTGGATGGGGGCCAATGTTCTCATTTAGCTGAGCAGTCGGGCAGCTGCCTGAAGCTCCCGTGCAGTCGGGCAGCTGCCTGAAGCTCCCGTGCAGTCGGGCAGCTGTCTGAAGCTCCCGTGCAGTCGGGCAGCTGCCTGAAGCCCCCATGCAGTCGGGCAGCTGCCTGAAGCCCCCGTGCAGTCGGGCAGCTGTCTGAAGCTCCCGTGCAGTCGGGCAGTTGTCTGAAGCTCCCATGCAGTCGGGCAGCTGCCTGAAGCTCCCGTGCAGTCGGGCAGTTGTCTGAAGCCCCCGTGCAGTCGGGCAGCTGCCTGAAGCTCCCGTGCAGTCGGGCAGTTGTCTGAAGCCCCCGTGCAGTCGGGCAGCTGCCTGAAGCCCCCATGCAGTCGGGCAGCTGCCTGAAGCTCCCGTGCAGTCGGGCAGCTGCCTGAAGCTCCCGTGCAGTCGGGCAGCTGTCTGAAGCTCCCGTGCAGTCGGGCAGCTGTCTGAAGCTCCCGTGCAGTCGGGCAGTTGTCTGAAGCTCCCGTGCAGTCGGGCAGTTGTCTGAAGCTCCCGTGCAGTCGGGCAGTTGCCTGAAGCTCCCGTGCAGTCGGGCAGCTGTCTGAAGCACCCGTGCAGTCGGGCAGTTGTCTGAAGCTCCCGTGCAGTCGGGCAGCTGCCTGAAGCCCCCGTGCAGTCGGGCAGTTGCCTGAAGCTCCCGTGCAGTCGGGCAGCTGTCTGAAGCTCCCGTGCAGTTGGGCAGCTGCCTGAAGCCCCCGTGCAGTCGGGCAGCTGCCTGAAGCCCCCGTGCAGTCGGGCAGCTGCCTGAAGCTCCCGTGCAGTCGGGCAGCTGCCTGAAGCTCCCGTGCAGTCGGTGCAGTCGGGCAGCTGCCTGAAGCTCCCGTGCAGTCGGGCAGTTGTCTGAAGCTCCCGTGCAGTCGGGCAGTTGTCTGAAGCTCCTGTGCAGTCGGGCAGTTGCCTGAAGCTCCCGTGCAGTCGGGCAGTTGCCTGAAGCTCCCGTGCAGTCGGGCAGTTGTCTGAAGCTCCCGTGCAGTAGGTCAGCTGTCTGAAGCTCCCGTGCAGTAGGGCAGCTGTCTGAAGCTCCCGTGCTGTAGGGCAGCTGTCTGAAGCCCCCGTGCAGTCGGGCAGTTGCCTGAAGCTCCCGTGCAGTCGGGCAGCTGCCTGAAGCCCCCATGCAGTCGGGCAGCTGCCTGAAGCTCCCGTGCAGTCGAGCAGCTGCCTGAAGCTCCCGTGCAGTCGGGCAGTTGTCTGAAGCTCCCGTGCAGTTGGGCAGTTGTCTGAAGCTCCCGTGCAGTTGGGCAGCTGTCTGAGGCTCCCGTGCAGTCGGGCAGTTGTCTGAAGCCCCCGTGCAGTCGGGCAGTTGTCTGAAGCTCCCGTGCAGTCGGGCAGTTGTCTGAAGCCCCCGTGCAGTTGGGCAGTTGTCTGAAGCTCCCGTGCAGTCGGGCAGTTGTCTGAAGCCCCCGTGCAGTCGGGCAGTTGTCTGAAGCTCCCGTGCAGTCGGGCAGTTGTCTGAAGCCCCCGTGCAGTCGGGCAGTTGTCTGAAGCTCCCGTGCAGTCGGGCAGTTGTCTGAAGCTCCCGTGCAGTCGGGCAGTTGTCTGAAGCTCCCGTGCAGTCGGGCAGTTGTCTGAAGCCCCCGTGCAGGCGGGCAGCTGTCTGAAGCTCCCGTGCAGGCCGCTTGCTGGTTTCTCAATGGAAAAACCGCGCGTGCATGGAAGTTTCAATGGGCCGCGCACCTCCTTAACCCAAAACAAAATTACAGTCAACATTGGTGGGGATAGAATAAGATACGGTTCTGTGTTCTCTTCTCCCGGCCCCACACACACAATGCTGACAATCACTATCTATACTTGCTCATGAAGAATTGGGGAAAGTACCAGAAGGCAGTGGAATCCTCTGGAACTGGACCCCAGCACAGGCCAATACCTTCAGGCGAGGGCACTTGCGGGGCCGGGGTGGGGGGGGTGGTGGTGGGAGATACAGGAACAGTTTGGGAAGGAATGGGTAAAGATTTTCAGCTCCCACCTCCCATCCCTCAACCTCAGTTTCTGAAGGAAAATAAAGCAGACCAAATGTTCTTCTCGCTGCGGAGGCAGCTCCTTTGCCTTTCACATCTATTGTTAATCCTGTTTGTGTTTCTGTCTGTGTGGGTCTGAGCTGTGCTGGTGAGTCTGATGCATTTCACATCAGTGTTTTATTCAGTACAAGTCTCTGTGGATTAGTCACAGGCCCAGCACTCGCAGCAGCTACAGGGCCTGGCAGACTGAGATGTACTTGACCACGTTGATTCTGAAGGGGAGGTATGGATGGGGAAAGAGTCTGTTTTAAATTCAAGTGCGCATCTCACAGTTGTGTCGAGTATTCTTTGAGGAATTGGAGGCAGGAAGCCAGGCAAAAACCAGCCTCGCATAATGTGAGGTAGAGGTGTGTGATCAGAAATGGCACATGTGTATCAACGTGACTGTAAAATTCTGAGAGTGCACGAGTACGAGAGAGAGTGTGAGGTGGGGGGGCGGTGGGGGGAGTATAATGCAGTGCTTCACAGCAGCCCTGGAACTTTAGCCTAGTGTGCAGCTCAACATGCAATAAACTTGCCATTTAACACAAGCAGCGAGCCAAGCTAACACTTGGCAATAATGAGGGCTGCATCATGTTAAGGCTGGTGCTTGCACATGCTGTGCACGCACTGCCTGCTTTCCCAGAGCCTGTCTGCCTGCTGCAACGATGGATAATGTGCTCAAGCAGCATGTTGAAAATATATATATCTTAACCTTGGGCTGCCGGGGCTTCTCCAAAAGGATCCCTGAATCTACTGGTTGATGTTCCCTCAAGAACCTGAGCCCGCCCGACCATGCAAGAAGTCCCCAGCCTGAGCCTGATATCCCACCCTCCTGCAGTTGCATCATTGCTTCAGTAATTCTGCTCCTCAGCAGTCCAGCTTTGACATGTAGAGACTCGCATTTCTCCAGCGCCTTTCCTAACCTCGGGACGTCCCAAAGGGCTTCACAGCCAATGAGGTACTTTTTGAAGCGTAGTCACCGTTGTAATGTGGGAAACACAGCAGCCAATTTGCGCACAGCAAGATCCCACAAACAGCAATGCGATAATGACCAGACAATCTGTTTTTGTTGTGTTGATTTGAGGAATAAATATTAACCAGGGACACCGGGGAGAGCTCTCCTGTTCTTCTTCGAAACAGTGCCATGGGATCTTTTACGTCCACCTGAGAGGGCAGACGAGGCCTCGGTTTAATGGCTTATCCGAAAGACGGCACCTCCGACAATGTGGCACAGTATGGAGGCAACCATGGCAGTCATTTTGTGCATACTGAGATCCCGCAAACAGCAATGAGTGGAATGGTTAAAGTTGCCAGCAAACTTGCCCTGCTGGAAGAACGCAGCGGCAGTGTCCTAGATTGGATATTATTGCTTTATGTAGTCAGCCCATGGTGACTTACTATTTAATTAAATAAAGTGGGTGGTGTGTGTGTGTGGGCTAGTGTAACTATACACAGCCCCTCTACCCATAGCTGATTCATATGCCCCAGTCCAGGGATATTACACCAGAATGGCTCATTATGTACCCAGCTGGGTTAAGCTAAATTTCCTACTTTGCATTTATTTAAGTAAACTGTAATTACCTTGCTAGCCTGGTCAATGCAGTAAGACGACTGTGCTGCTATATTCGTGTGCTGAACACGTCTCACTCTGTTGCACTTTTCGAACAAACATCCTGCTTTCTGCTACAGTAATTCCTTGTTTTGACATGTGCTTGATCTTTATTGTTCCCACAGAGAGAACTGTCATCTAAAGGTATGATATGTGTAGGTTTCTAACTGAACAGAGGCAGCAATTGGTGTAATATGCAGAGCAAGGGTAGGAGGAAAAAAACCAAAAGGTTGAATACAGTGAGCCTGTTCCTGTTGAAATTCATGGGGCTCTGATTGGAGCAGGAAAGTGCTTTGCTTTTTGTGTAGAATTCCAGCCTTGCACAGAGGCACCTGCTGACCACAGATCACCAGCCCCTGGTGTCACGACTGCAAGGTTGTGTGTCATACACTAACACAGAGGATGAGCGGTGCCTTTCAATGACTCAAGTGACAGTAACTGAGGTGAGGGATTCTGGAGAGGGCCCCTGTGATTGATGGTTCGGGCACATTACACCGCTGTCGAGGCTCACACTTCAACTATGGGCGAGGTACCAGATCGTGTACCTGGGGAATTGAACAACAGCGAGGAGGTCAAAAATACTTTATATATAAATAATCCTCAATCTTCGATTAGATTCCAGCCTGTAACTCACTCCCGGGTATCTGTTATTCTATATATAAACCCCCCCGAACCCCTCGATTAGATTCCAGCCTGTAACTCACTCCCAGGTATCTGTTATTCTATATATAAACCCCCGAACCCCTCGATTAGATTCCAGCCTGTAACTCACTCCCGGGGATCTGTTATTCTATATATAAACCCCCGAACCCCTCGATTAGATTCCAGCCTGTAACTCACTCCCGGGTATCTGTTATTCTATATATAAACCCCCCGAACCCCTCGATTAGATTCCAGCCTGTAATTCACTCCCGGGTATCTGTTATTCTATATATAAACCCCCCGAACCCCTCGATTAGATTCCAGCCTGTAACTCACTCCCGGGTATCTGTAATTCTATATATAAACCCCCCGAACCCCTCGATTAGATTCCAGCCTGTAACTCACTCCCGGGTATCTGTTATTCTATATATAAACCCCCCCCGAACCCCTCGATTAGATTCCAGCCTGTAACTCACTCCCAGGTATCTGTTATTCTATATATCAACCCCCCGAACCCCTCGATTAGATTCCAGCCTGTAATTCACTCCCGGGTATCTGTTATTCTATATATAAACCCCCCGAACCCCTCGATTAGATTCCAGCCTGTAACTCACTCCCAGGGATCTGTTATTCTATATATAAACCCCCCGAACCCCTCGATTAGATTCCAGCCTGTAACTCACTCCCGGGTATCTGTAATTCTATATATAAACCCCCCGAACCCCTCGATTAGATTCCAGCCTGTAACTCACTCCCGGGTATCTGTAATTCTATATATAAACCCCCCGAACCCCTCGATTAGATTCCAGCCTGTAACTCACTCCCGGGTATCTGTTATTCCATATATAAACCCCCGAACCCCTCGATTAGATTCCAGCCTGTAACTCACTCCCGGGTATCTGTTATTCTATATATAAACCCCCCCGAACCCCTCGATTAGATTCCAGCCTGTAACTCACTCCCGGGTATCTGTTATTCTATATATAAACCCCCCGAACCCCTCGATTAAATTCCAGCCTGTAATTCACTCCCGGGTATCTGTTATTCTATATATAAACCCCCCGAACCCCTCGATTAGATTCCAGCCTGTAACTCACTCCCGGGGATCTGTTATTCTATATATAAACCCCCCGAACCCCTCGATTAGATTCCAGCCTGTAACTCACTCCCGGGTATCTGTAATTCTATATATAAACCCCCCGAACCCCTCGATTAGATTCCAGCCTGTAACTCACTCCCGGGTATCTGTAATTCTATATATAAACCCCCCGAACCCCTCGATTAGATTCCAGCCTGTAACTCACTCCCGGGTATCTGTTATTCTATATATAAACCCCCCGAACCCCTCGATTAGATTCCAGCCTGTAACTCACTCCCGGGTATCTGTTATTCTATATATAAACCCCCCGAACCCCTCGATTAGATTCCAGCCTGTAACTCACTCCCGGGTATCTGTTATTCTATATATAAACCCCCCCGAACCCCTCGATTAGATTCCAGCCTGTAACTCACTCCTGGGTATCTGTTATTCTATATATAAACCCCCCGAACCCCTCGATTAGATTCCATCCTGTAACTCACTCCCGGGTATCTGTTATTCTATATATAAACCCCCCGAACCCCACGATTAGATTCCAGCCTGTAACTCACTCCCGGGTATCTGTTATTCTATAGATAAACCCCGCCGAACCCCTCGATTAGATTCCAGCCTGTAACTCACTCCCGGGTATCTGTAATTCTATATATAAACCCCCCGAACCCCTCGATTAGATTCCAGCCTGTAACTCACTCCCGGGTATCTGTTATTCTATATATAAACCCCCCCGAACCCCTCGATTAGATTCCAGCCTGTAACTCACTCCCGGGTATCTGTTATTCTATATATAAACCCCCCCGAACCCCTCGATTAGATTCCAGCCTGTAACTCACTCCCGGGTATCTGTTATTCTATATATAAACCCCTCGAACCCCTCGATTAGATTCCAGCCTGTAACTCACTCCCGGGTATCTGTAATTCTATATATAAACCCCCCGAACCCCTCGATTAGATTCCAGCCTGTAACTCACTCCCGGGTATCTGTTATTCTATATATAAACCCCCCGAACCCCTCGATTAGATTCCAGCCTGTAACTCACTCCTGGGTATCTGTTATTCTATATATAAACCCCCCGAACCCCTCGATTAGATTCCAGCCTGTAGCTCACTCCCGGGTATCTGTTATTCTATATATAAACCCCCCGAACCCCTCGATTAGATTCCAGCCTGTAACTCACTCCCGGGTATCTGTTATTCTATATATAAACCCCCCGAACCCCTCGATTAGATTCCAGCCTGTAACTCACTCCCGGGTATCTGTAATTCTATATATAAACCAAAGAAACAAGAACGTTCAGATGCAACCAGCCTGTCCTTTGATTTAACTCACCCTCGGCTATCCATTGCTCTCCATCTGATGTATACGGTTGTATTTTTCTGGGTTGCTTTGTTGAGTTTTAGGATCGTTCCTATATTACAACAGTCACAACACTTTAAAAAAGTGCTTCATTGGCTGTAAAGCGCTTTGGGACATCCGGGAAATGCAAGTCTGTCTTTCTTTCCTTCATTCCGTTTCAGTAGCAGGTGTCAATGTGGATGCTGATTGCTGGATCTTCTGTTGTTTTTGATGCAGAAATATGTTCACATTGAAGGATTAACGATTGTTCCAGCAAGTTAATTGGGATACAACTTGCAGTTGTTTGCTGATTAATCCTGGTGTTCATGTGTCATAGGTCACTTCATAGGCACAGTATTAATGGACATTTGGTCAATCTGGTCTAGAAATTCGTCTGGGATGGTAACGGTACGGCCGGCCGTTATACACAGCGCCCGATATTCAGATCCACTGCAGTCAATCGAACTGAATATCAGACGCGGCGTATAATGGGCGGCCGATCCGATCTGATACAGCCCGTTTTACGCCACTGCCCCAGACGAATTTCTTGAGTCTGTGGTGTTGGAACAATTGGCTTCCAGTGTGAAGAAATGGGGCGGGAGAGACGGAAGAGATAGGATTGGTCAAACAGAATTTTTAGAAAGGGCTGGGAACTGTTTAAAAACAAAATGTGACAATGTTTTTTGTATTTAGAAGCCTCGGTCAGGGGCCCAGGGCCCATGGTGCTGGAGGTAAAGAAGCAAATGAGAAAGGAAGGGATGAAATGGCCTAGGGTTGGGTTGAGTTGAGCTGTTTTAAGCACCGCTTTGATGGGGTGAATTTGGACCCATTGCCTTTTTTGAATTGAAAGGGATGTTGCAGTAACTGCTGATACTGTTGGCCTTTAGAAGTTGTACAAGGCTGTTGCACAGTGCGAGTGACGGTACTGTGTGATCTGTGGTGCCCTCGTAAGGTGTGACTAGGAATCACAGTACAGTGAGCACTCAGGAACAGAATCCTACAGAAAGAATACATCGCACTTTTTATTTCTGTGCAGTGCAGACGCTGCCAAAATAAACAATGCTGTGCGTTGATGCAATTTAATCCCACACAATAGGGGATCAGAATAAGTTGCGATTAAGATCTGTAAACACGCATTGTACCTACGATATCAGTCACTTACTGTTCTTCAATAGTGATGGCCGCCTTAGCTGTGCAATTCACTCACCCTCAGACCGCAGTTGCTAATGAGGCGAGGGGGGGGGATGTTGGGGAGAAGTGAGGAGACAACTTGCGGAGAATAACCGACTGCTGCTGATTAAATGGTGAGAAGGCTCCGATGCCTTTCCATTAAAGCAGGGCACATTGCAAATCGACTTTTTACCTGGAATTAAAGTGTTGGTTTGCAGTGAGACTCAAGTATCGAGGCTCGGACCGTGTGAGCAGACTGAATGTAATGGTGTAAAGTAATGACGGGGGAATGGAGCTAGCCGCACTTAGCACTCACTGAGGACCATTTCAAACACAGAGTAGAAGAGTGTTGCGTCCACAGTCTTGGATTATATTTCTGATATATTTAATCCAGCCTTATCTGTGGCCACTACATTTTTGCTCGAAATACTATTTGAAATCCAGGGAGAGATTATCCTCAAGTTCTGCCGATGGAGAGCAGCCCTGAATACCGCAAAAACAAGAGAATAAAAAATAGCTGTCTCAGTGCGTGTTCCAAGGGCAGACGTCTCTCTGAAGGAGAGAGATGCTTTATTTATTTTCGAGTTACATTGTCTAGCTCTCCCCCAGCACAGTAAATGCCTGCGTCACCTCAGCTGATCAGCCGCACTGACAGGTGCAGTAACGACACCTACTGTGTCAGGATCAGTGTGCTTCCTCTGGGGCAGCCGGTGAACGTGAGCACACAGGGGCAGCCAGCTCACAACATCTTGTCCCTCTTTTAAAATGGCAGCATAGCGGGACTGGTGCCCCGTTTTGATGTGTGTATAGGCAGTACCTCAAACTTGACTCCATCCCCCACATTAATAAAAGTGAACCTGTATCACAAAGATAAGTGCAGATGGAGGAGGCCAATCAGCCCATCTAGTTCATATTTCTGCAGCAACCTATCATTCCCATATTGTCGCGTCAAACTTATTCTTGAATGACTCCCTACCGTTATGATGTATTTCCATATTTTAATTTTTAGTTTTTTCCTTCCCTACCATTATGTGAGTTAGGGCCAGAATTTGCTGGAAAAGTAACAGCGTGTGAGCGACACACGGCGTTATTAATGCTCAAATTGTCCAGCAGCTTGTGGCGAGGAAGAGATACGCCGTGAGTTGTGAATCGCCACAAGTTGCTGGACAATTTTCGCTGCTCCGCCATTAGCCTTGCGAAAACGGCATCTCGCCATCAACCCCCCTGTGGGTTTCATGAAGTTGCTGGATTTGCACATTAATTACCCATTAAACTCACCACAGAAAGTTAAGTCTGGTAATAAATAGAGTGAGTACCCTTTTAACAGTGATAATTGTTAATGCAATGCCAATCAGTCTCTCCAGCCTACAATTTAAACCATGGAGTCTCATTCCTTCAGCTTGTGAATTGTTGTTGGAGATTTTTAAAATTTTACTTATTTTTTCTTACTTTGCCTTTCTCTCTCTCTCTTAATCCAATCTTTCTTTCCCTCTCTTTATTTTCTTTCTGTACCTGACTTGACTCTAATTCACCCGATTTCCTTCTCCGTCGTCCCTCTGTTTCTCTCTCAATCCTTAAATCTCATTGGTTAAGGAGATAGACTGCTGGTCCTGCCAGTCACCGAGGTCCCGGATGCCCTGTTGCCCTCGCCGCGCCGTTATCAGCTCGCACTTCCAGCAAGTTACGGCACAAAAACATATCGAGCCAAAGGGTGCAGGAAAAAGTCTAACTAACTGGGCACTCCAGCAAATTCTGGGCCAAAATGTGTGTCGATGTAACCTGCCAGACTGGGTCTGTGACACAAGAAGATTGGGCTGTTCAGAATCCAGTAGGAAGCTGCGATGAGAGCATTCGAGTTCTAGAGGGCTCAGTGTCGGTAACTTGAATAGTCTCTTCACATCCTTGACTTTCCCGATGTCCCTAATGTGTGGGTGTGTATAATTTGCAGATTGGTGCTGCAATTACATGGATTCTAGCACCAAGATCACCAATTAAGTTAAATGGCCTCTTTATATGATATTTATATCTTAGTGGACCTGTTGTGCTTATTCAGTTATTATTTATAATCTTTTAACATTTTATGGAGGTTGTTGATAATTTGTAATAATAGGATGGGTTTACTTCACAAGATGATTACAGTTAGAAATTGCAGTAGCTAAATTTACCACACGCATGTATGCATGACCCAGTAACTGTGCAAATCATCGCGTGGGTGTGCAACTCACGTGCTTTTAATCTGTGATGAGAGTGTGGCTTCTGTATTTACAATGAGTTACAGAAGAGCATTCAAAGACTACTCTGAGTTTCTGACCATTGAGCCACAAGGAGAGGGTAACGGTCGATTAAACAGTGAAGTGGGACATGATCCATGGCTTTAAAATGACACTGAACATAGAAGCATTTTATGTAATGGGCACGGTGGTGTAGTGGTTATGTTACCAGAATAGTTAATGCAGATTCCTGGACTAATAATCTAGAGAACGTGAGTTCAATTTCTGCCACGGGCAGTTTGAGAATTTAAATTCTGTTTTTTAAAATCTGGAAATAAAATGTCGCTTTTGGGAAGGAATCCCTGCATGCCTTACCTGGTCTGGGCCTATATGTGACTCCAGTCCCACATCAACGTGTTAACTGCCTTCTGAAGTGGCCCAGCAAGCCACTCGGTTGTATCCAGGGCAACTAGGGCTCTGCTTCACCAAGGAGGTGGTCACAGAGCTCTGCCACCTTCTGCAGCCAGACCTCGAGCCTCAGATCAGAACCACCGCGGCTCGCTCAGTGGCAGTCAAGGTCAGTGTCGCCCTCAATTTCTACGCCAGCGGATCCTTCCAGTCTGCAGCAGGAGACATAGCTAACATCTCGCAGTTCGCCGTCCATCGCTGCATCCGGGAGGTCACAGAGGCTCTCTACAGTAGGAGAAGGGACTACATTTCCCTCCCCATCACCAGAGAAAAGCAGCATGAGTGTTATCTCTGTGTGTGCAGTGCCCCGCTCTCTCTCTGTGTAATGCCCCGCTCTCTCTCTCTCTGTGTAACACCCCACTCTCTCTCTCTCTCTGTGTAGTGCCCCACTCGCTCTCTCTCCCTGTGTAGCGCCCCACTCTCTCTCTCTCCCTGTGTAGCGGCCCGCTCTCTCTCTCTCTTTCTCTGTAGCGCCCCACTCTCTCTCTCTCCCTGTGTAGCTATAGTAATCTGGGATGTTATGATTAAGGTTATCCACCAGGAGATGCAGTCCTTACCAGGAATTTCTGTAGGTAAGGACTGCATCTCCTTCTCCAAAACTTTGGCTCTTTGTTCTTTTGTCATGGTTCTCTTTTTGTTTGTTTTGTCTGTTTTCCATTTTCCTTTTTAGGTCTGGGTGGACAAGGTCAAGAGTGGAGCGTAGTCTACGACTTAATAACATCTCAGCAGGAGAGAGTCCTGTGGTGGATTGAGGTGTTATTCTGTAGCTGAACATAACCCGTGACACTTTGGCTGCTAAACTCCCTTCTGCACTTTTTTTCATCATCTCCTTAAATGTTTGTACGGCTCTCTCCGCAAGTCCATTCGAGGACGGATGATATGGAGCCGAGGTCACCTGCACTATGCCATTTTTTCTCAAGAACTCTTTTGTCTCTGTACTCACAAAACAAGTGGCATTGTCACTCACCACGATCTCTGGTAGCCCTTGATTACTGAAGCTCCGACGCAGGCAGTCTATAGTAGTAGTGGCAGAAGCAGAATTTACAGGATAAACATCCATCCATTTGGAATGTGCATCAATGATTATGAGGAACATCTTCCCCATGAATGGACCCGCATAATCTAAGTGCAATCTTCTCCATGGTTTATCCAGCCATTCCCAGGGGTGGAGAGGAGCCATTGCTGGTGCCTTCCGGTGTTCCTGACAAGTGCTGCATGTCTTGACTAGATTTTCTATCTCCTCATCTAGCTTTGGCCACCACAAGTAACTCCTAGCCAAGGCTTTCATACGTGAGACCCCAGGATGACACTGATGTAGTTGGTCTAGGATAGAACTGTCGTGCTGGCTGTGGAATAATCACTCGTGCTCCCCACAACACGCAACCATCCTGCACACTCAGCTCTGTTTTCCTGACACTGTAGGGTGTGAAGTCAGCCCCTTCCGGATGCTGTGGCCATCCCCTCACCACATATTCTCGAACTCTAGACAGTGCTGGATCTTTACTGTCCATGTTCTTACTTGCTCTGCAGTCACAAGTGCTGTGTCAGTGTCCTTCAACATCAAAACTCTGTCCTCTGGAGCTGCACGGATAGGTGTGCCTGGCAGTGGAAGACGGCTCAAGGCATCTGCGTTCCCATGGTATTTGCCCGCCTTGTAGACGATGACATACTCATATGCCCTCAACGTCACTGCCCACCTCTGGATCCGGGGTGACACCATCTGTGGAACTGCTTTCATTTCATTGAAAAGAGAGAGAAGAGGTTTATGATCGGTGCATATGGTGAACTTCCTGCCATATATGTACTTGTGGAACCTCTGTAACCCAAACATTACTGCTAATCCCTCTTTGTCTAACTGGGAATAGTTTTTTTCCGCTGGTGTTAGAGTTCAGGACATAAACCCTATTGGTCTTTCAGTTCCATCTTCCATGCAGTGTGAAAGAACTGCCCCCACCCCGTAAGGTGAAGTGTCACAAGAGAGAATGATGTCTTTCTCTGCATTGTAGTGAACCAGCACATCCGACGACAGCATCAGTTTCTTGGACTGTTCAAATGAAACCCCCTGCTCCTCTCCCCACTGCCACTGTGTCTCCTTGCGCAGTAGTTTGTGAAGAGGTGCTAACACAGTTGACAAGTTTGGTTAAAAACCTGTTATAATAGTTCAGCGGTCCCAGGTAAGCTTTTAACTCAGCCACATTTGTAGGAGCAGGGACGTCCTGCAGTGCTTGTACCTTCTCCTTGAGTGGATGGAGCCCGGTGGCATCCACTCTGTGTCCCAGGAACACTGCCTCATTCCCCAGGAAAGTGCACTTACTCCTCTTGAGCCGGAACCCTGCCCTTTCCAATCTCTGTAGTACCTCTCTCAGAGTGCTCAGATGCTCCTGGTCGGTTCTTCCCGTCACCAGAATGTCATCCAGATAGATGGAAACATGTGGAATCCCTTGCAGTACACCTTCGATTGTCCTCTGGAAGATAGCTGGACTAGATGAGACACCAAACGGTAAGCGGTTTTATGCAAACAAGCCCTTGTGTGTATTTATGGTGACATACTTCTTTGATTCGTCATCCAGTGTAATCTGCAAGTATGCATGACTCATATCCAAGTTTGTGAATTTCTTTCCTCCAGCCAGGTTTGCAAAGAGATCCTCTGTTTTGGGAATTGGATACTGCTCTAGTTTGGACACCTGATTGACTGTCAATTTATAGTCTCCACAGAGTCTTACCGAATTGTCCGGTTTTAAAACAGGTACTATGGGAGCTGCCCATTCCGAACATTTCACTGGCTCCAGTATATTCTCTCTCAATAGACGGTCAAGCTCAGCCTCTACCTTTGGCTTCATGGCATAAGGCACAGGTCGTTGTTTAAAAAACCTTGGTGGTGCCTCCTTGTCTACATAAATCTTAGCTGGGGGGCCATTAAATGTGCCAAGTTCCTCCTTGAACACATTCTCATGTTCACTCAACACTTCTTGCAAAGTCAACTGTTTGCCCGCATCTATTTGATGTACTGCTCCCCAGTCTAATTTAAGTTCTTTTATCCAGCCCCGACCTAACAGGTTTGGTCCGGTACCCGATACTATAACTACAGGTAGCTGTTCCACTGTGTCCCTGTGTTGCACAGCTACATTAGCTGTACCTAATGTCACTACTCGTTCACCTGTATATGTTTTAAGATGCAGGGAGCAAGGCTTTAACTCTGGAACTTTTGCACGGTTCCACAATTTTGAGTACTCTGCCTTGTTCATTATGGTCACACCACACCCTGTATCCACTTCAAAGTTCACCTTAGAGTCATTTACTGTCAGTTGCAATGTGATAGGAGCCACTTTTGGAATGTTCTCTAACATGCTATACATTATGAACATGTTCTCTTCTTCCTCAGCTTCCCCGCTGATGTGGTGTGCTCCATGTTTTTTCACTTCTCTCCCTTGGTTTTGCTGTCCTCCCCCTTTTGGTTTGGATTCCTCCACAGGTGATTTCACCCTGCAAGCTCATTTTATGTGTCCTTGTTTCCCACACTTGTAGTACTTTTCCTCCAGAAACCGGCAGTCACTCGCCAGGTGATCGCCCTTGCATCTATAACATGCCTTCACATGCTCACGTCGTGGTTTCTGATGCATGTTCAACTTGTGCACAACAACCTGACCTGCAACTTGCGTAGCATTAGCCCTGTCTGAACCCTGTATTTCTTTTACATCTCGGTTCGCTGTCTCTATGGCTTGAGCAAGTTCCAATGCTTTTTCATAAGTAAGCCCAGTCTCGGATAATAATCTGCGCTGCATTCGGTCGTCCATTATTCCACAAACTAGCCTATCTCACAGCATTTCCTTCAGGTTGTTCCCATAATTGAAATCTTGTGCTAATTTACGCAACACCACTACATAGTCCATTACACTCTCTTCCTCTTTCCTGTTCCTTGAATTAAACTTGAACCGCTGTACAATCTCACTAGGCTTAGGGTTGAAATGTTCTTTTTAGCAAGGCCACTAATTCAACAAATGATTTGTCTCCAGGCTTTTCAGGACTGAGCAGATTCTTCATCAAACTGTAGGTTTGGCTTCCCACTGAACTAAGCAGAATGGCTTTCCTTTTTCCGGCATCATTTATTTCAGTTGCTTCGAAAAAATAACCCAACACTTCATAGTATTCTTCCCAGGTTTGTGCTTGACTATCAAAAGTGGAAACCGTTCCTACCATGGCA
>NC_141007.1:76997417-77022582 GCF_052327205.1 Somniosus microcephalus
GACCCCATTCCCCTGTCACTCTGTGATAATTACACTGCGCACTGTGACCCGATTCCCCCGTCACTCTGTGATCAATTACACTGTGCACTGTGACCCCATTCCCCCGTCACTCTGTGATAATTACACTGTGCACTGCTGACCCCATTCCCCGTCACTCTGTGATAATTACACTGCGCACTGTGACCCATTCCCCCGTCACTCTGTGACAATTACACTGCGCACTGTGACCCCATTCCCCCGTCACTCTGTGATAATTACACTGTGCACTGTGACCCCATTCCCCGTCACTGTGATAATTACACTGCGCACTGTGACCCCATTCCCCGTCACTCTGTGATAATTACACTGCGCACTGTGACCCCATTCCCCCGTCACTCTGTGATAATTACACTGCGCACTGTGACCCCATTCCCCCGTCACTCTGTGATAATTACACTGCTGCACTGTGACCCCATTCCCCCGTCACTCTGTGATAATTACACTGTGCACTGTGACCCCATTCCCCCGTCACTCTGTGATAATTACACTGTGCACTGTGACCCCATTCCCCCGTCACTCTGTGATAATTCACACTGCGCACTGTGACCCCCATTCCCCCGTCACTCTGTGATAATTACACTGTGCACTGTGACCCCATTCCCCGTCACTCTGTGATAATTACACTGTGCACTGTGACCCCATTCCCCCGTCACTCTGTGATAATTACACTGTGCACTGTGACCCCATTCCCCCGTCACTCTGTGATAATTACACTGTGCACTGTGACCCCATTCCCCGTCACTCTGTGATAATTACACTGTGCACTGTGACCCCATTCCCCCGTCACTCTGTGATAATTACACTGCGCACTGTGACCCCATTCCCCCGTCACACTATGATAATTACACTGCCACTGTGACCCCATTCCCCCGTCACTCTGTGATAATTACACTGCGCACTGTGACCCCATTCCCCCGTCACTCTGTGATAATTGCACTGTGCACTGTGACCCCATTCCCCGTCACTCTGTGATAATTACACTGTGCACTGTGACCCCCATTCCCCGTCACTGTGTGATCATTACACTGTGCACTGTGACCCCCATTCCCCGTCACTCTGTGATAATTACACTGTGCACTGTGACCCCATTCCCCCGTCACTCTGTGATAATTACACTGTGCACTGTGACCCCATTCCCCCGTCACTCTGTGATAATTACACTGCGCACTGTGACCCCATTCCCCCGTCACTCTGTGATAATTACACTGTGCACTGTGACCCCATTCCCCCGTCACTCTGTGATAATTACACTGCGCACTGTGACCCCATTCCCCCGTCACTCTGTGATAATTACACTGTGCACTGTGACCCCATTCCCCCGTCACTCTGTGATAATTACACTGTGCACTGTGACCCCATTCCCCCGTCACTCTGTGATAATTACACTGCGCACTGTGACCCCATTCCCCCGTCACTCTGTGATAATTACACTGTGCACTGTGACCCCCATTCCCCCGTCACTCTGTGATAATTACACTGTGCACTGTGACCCCATTCCCCGTCACTCTGTGATAATTACACTGTGCACTGTGACCCCATTCCCCGTCACTCTGTGATAATTACACTGTGCACTGTGACCCCATTCCCCCGTCACTCTGTGATAATTACACTGCGCACTGTGACCCCATTCCCCCGTCACTCTGTGATAATTACACTGTGCACTGTGACCCCCATTCCCCGTCACTCTGTGATAATTACACTGTGCACTGTGACCCCATTCCCCGTCACTCTGTGATAATTACACTGTGCACTGTGACCCCCATTCCCCGTCACTCTGTGATAATTACACTGTGCACTGTGACCCCATTCCCCGTCACTCTGTGATAATTACACTGTGCACTGTGACCCCATTCCCCCGTCACTCTGTGATAATTACACTGTGCACTGTGACCCCATTCCCCCGTCACTCTGTGATAATTACACTGTGCACTGTGACCCCCATTCCCCCGTCACTCTGTGATAATTACACTGTGCACTGTGACCCCATTCCCCCGTCACTGTGTGATAATTACACTGTGCACTGTGACCCCATTCCCCCCTCACTCTGTGATAATTACACTGTGCACTGTGACCCCATTCCCCATCACTCTGTGATAATTACACTGTGCACTGTGACCCCATTCCCCGTCACTCTGTGATAATTACACTGCGCACTGTGACCCCATTCCCCCGTCACTCTGTGATAATTACACTGTGCACTGTGACCCCATTCCCCCGTCACTCTGTGATAATTACACTGTGCACTGTGACCCCATTCCCCGTCACTCTGTGATAATTACACTGTGCACTGTGACCCCATTCCCCCGTCACTCTGTGATAATTACACTGCGCACTGTGACCCCATTCCCCCGTCACTCTGTGATAATTACACTGCGCACTGTGACCCCATTCCCCCGTCACTCTGTGATAATTACACTGTGCACTGTGACCCCATTCCCCGTCACTCTGTGATAATTACACTGTGCACTGTGACCCCATTCCCCCGTCACTCTGTGATAATTACACTGTGGACTGTGACCCCATTCCCCCGTCACTCTGTGATAATTACACTGTGCACGGTGACCCCATTCCCCGTCACTCTGTGATAATTACACTGCGCACTGTGACCCCCATTCCCCCGTCACTCTGTGATAATTACACTGTGCACTGTGACCCCATTCCCCGTCACTCTGTGATAATTACACTGTGCACTGTGACCCCATTCCCCCGTCACTCTGTGATAATTACACTGTGCACTGTGACCCCATTCCCCGTCACTCTGTGATAATTACACTGTGCACTGTGACCCCATTCCCCCCGTCACTCTGTGATAATTACACTGTGCACTGTGACCCCATTCCCCCGTCACTCTGTGATAATTACACTGCGCACTGTGACCCCCATTCCCCCGTCACACTATGATAATTACACTGCGCACTGTGACCCCCATTCCCCCGTCACTCTGTGATAATTACACTGCGCACTGTGACCCCATTCCCCCGTCACTCTGTGATAATTGCACTGTGCACTGTGACCCCATTCCCCGTCACTCTGTGATAATTACACTGTGCACTGTGACCCCCATTCCCCGTCACTGTGTGATCATTACACTGTGCACTGTGACCCCCATTCCCCGTCACTCTGTGATAATTACACTGTGCACTGTGACCCCATTCCCCCGTCACTCTGTGATAATTACACTGTGCACTGTGACCCCATTCCCCCGTCACTCTGTGATAATTACACTGCGCACTGTGACCCCATTCCCCCGTCACTCTGTGATAATTACACTGTGCACTGTGACCCCATTCCCCGTCACTCTGTGATAATTACACTGCGCACTGTGACCCCATTCCCCGTCACTCTGTGATAAATACACTGTGCACTGTGACCCCATTCCCCCGTCACTCTGTGATAATTACACTGTGCACTGTGACCCCATTCCCCCGTCACTCTGTGATAATTACACTGCGCACTGTGACCCCATTCCCCCGTCACTCTGTGATAATTACACTGTGCACTGTGACCCCCATTCCCCCGTCACTCTGTGATAATTACACTGCGCACTGTGACCCCATTCCCCTGTCACTCTGTGATAATTACACTGCGCACTGTGACCCGATTCCCCCGTCACTCTGTGATAATTACACTGTGCACTGTGACCCCATTCCCCCGTCACTCTGTGATAATTACACTGTGCACTGTGACCCCATTCCCCGTCACTCTGTGATAATTACACTGCGCACTGTGACCCCATTCCCCCGTCACTCTGTGACAATTACACTGCGCACTGTGACCCCATTCCCCCGTCACTCTGTGATAATTACACTGTGCACTGTGACCCCATTCCCCGTCACTGTGATAATTACACTGCGCACTGTGACCCCATTCCCCCGTCACTCTGTGATAATTACACTGCGCACTGTGACCCCATTCCCCCGTCACTCTGTGATAATTACACTGCGCACTGTGACCCCATTCCCCCGTCACTCTGTGATAATTACACTGTGCACTGTGACCCCATTCCCCGTCACTCTGTGATAATTACACTGTGCACTGTGACCCCATTCCCCCGTCACTCTGTGATAATTACACTGTGGACTGTGACCCCATTCCCCCGTCACTCTGTGATAATTACACTGTGCACGGTGACCCCATTCCCCGTCACTCTGTGATAATTACACTGCGCACTGTGACCCCCATTCCCCCGTCACTCTGTGATAATTGCACTGTGCACTGTGACCCCATTCCCCGTCACTCTGTGATAATTACACTGTGCACTGTGACCCCATTCCCCCGTCACTCTGTGATAATTACACTGTGCACTGTGACCCCATTCCCCCGTCACTCTGTGATAATTACACTGTGCACTGTGACCCCATTCCCCCGTCACTCTGTGATAATTACACTGTGCACTGTGACCCCATTCCCCCGTCACTCTGTGATAATTACACTGCGCACTGTGACCCCCATTCCCCCGTCACACTATGATAATTACACTGCGCCCCATTCCCCCGTCACTCTGTGATAATTACACTGCGCACTGTGACCCCATTCCCCTGTCACTCTGTGATAATTACACTGCGCACTGTGACCCCGATTCCCCCGTCACTCTGTGATAATTACACTGTGCACTGTGACCCCATTCCCCCGTCACTCTGTGATAATTACACTGTGCACTGTGACCCCATTCCCCGTCACTCTGTGATAATTACACTGCGCACTGTGACCCCATTCCCCCGTCACTCTGTGACAATTACACTGCGCACTGTGACCCCATTCCCCCGTCACTCTGTGATAATTACACTGTGCACTGTGACCCCCATTCCCCGTCACTGTGATAATTACACTGCGCACTGTGACCCCATTCCCCCGTCACTCTGTGATAATTACACTGCGCACTGTGACCCCATTCCCCCGTCACTCTGTGATAATTACACTGCGCACTGTGACCCCATTCCCCCGTCACTCTGTGATAATTACACTGTGCACTGTGACCCCATTCCCCGTCACTCTGTGATAATTACACTGTGCACTGTGACCCCATTCCCCCGTCACTCTGTGATAATTACACTGTGGCACTGTGACCCCATTCCCCCGTCACTCTGTGATAATTACACTGTGCACGGTGACCCCATTCCCCCGTCACTCTGTGATAATTACACTGCGCACTGTGACCCCCATTCCCCCGTCACTCTGTGATAATTACACTGTGCACTGTGACCCCATTCCCCCGTCACTCTGTGATAATTACACTGTGCACTGTGACCCCATTCCCCCGTCACTCTGTGATAATTACACTGTGCACTGTGACCCCATTCCCCCGTCACTCTGTGATAATTACACTGTGCACTGTGACCCCATTCCCCCGTCACTCTGTGATAATTACACTGTGCACTGTGACCCCATTCCCCCGTCACTCTGTGATAATTACACTGCGCACTGTGACCCCCATTCCCCCGTCACACTATGATAATTACACTGCGCACTGTGACCCCCATTCCCCCGTCACTCTGTGATAATTACACTGCGCACTGTGACCCCATTCCCCCGTCACTCTGTGATAATTGCACTGTGCACTGTGACCCCATTCCCCCGTCACTCTGTGATAATTACACTGTGCACTGTGACCCCCATTCCCCGTCACTGTGTGATCATTACACTGTGCACTGTGACCCCCATTCCCCGTCACTCTGTGATAATTACACTGTGCACTGTGACCCCATTCCCCCGTCACTCTGTGATAATTACACTGTGCACTGTGACCCCATTCCCCCGTCACTCTGTGATAATTACACTGCGCACTGTGACCCCATTCCCCCGTCACTCTGTGATAATTACACTGTGCACTGTGACCCCATTCCCCGTCACTCTGTGATAATTACACTGCGCACTGTGACCCCATTCCCCCGTCACTCTGTGATAAATACACTGTGCACTGTGACCCCATTCCCCCGTCACTCTGTGATAATTACACTGTGCACTGTGACCCCATTCCCCCGTCACTCTGTGATAATTACACTGCGCACTGTGACCCCATTCCCCCGTCACTCTGTGATAATTACACTGTGCACTGTGACCCCCATTCCCCCGTCACTCTGTGATAATTACACTGTGCACTGTGACCCCATTCCCCGTCACTCTGTGATAATTACACTGTGCACTGTGACCCCATTCCCCGTCACTCTGTGATAATTACACTGTGCACTGTGACCCCATTCCCCCGTCACTCTGTGATAATTACACTGCGCACTGTGACCCCATTCCCCCGTCACTCTGTGATAATTACATTGTGCACTGTGACCCCCATTCCCCGTCACTCTGTGATAATTACACTGCGCACTGTGACCCCATTCCCCGTCACTCTGTGATAATTACACTGTGCACTGTGACCCCCATTCCCCCGTCACTCTGTGATAATTACACTGTGCACTGTGACCCCATTCCCCGTCACTCTGTGATAATTACACTGTGCACTGTGACCCCATTCCCCCGTCACTCTGTGATAATTACACTGTGCACTGTGACCCCATTCCCCCGTCACTCTGTGATAATTACACTGTGCACTGTGACCCCCATTCCCCCGTCACTCTGTGATAATTACACTGTGCACTGTGACCCCATTCCCCCGTCACTGTGTGATAATTACACTGTGCACTGTGACCCCATTCCCCCCTCACTCTGTGATAATTACACTGTGCACTGTGACCCCATTCCCCATCACTCTGTGATAATTACACTGTGCACTGTGACCCCATTCCCCGTCACTCTGTGATAATTACACTGCGCACTGTGACCCCATTCCCCCGTCACTCTGTGATAATTACACTGTGCACTGTGACCCCATTCCCCCGTCACTCTGTGATAATTACACTGTGCACTGTGACCCCATTCCCCCGTCACTCTGTGATAATTACACTGTGCACTGTGACCCCATTCCCCCGTCACTCTGTGATAATTACACTGCGCACTGTGACCCCATTCCCCCGTCACTCTGTGATAATTACACTGTGCACTGTGACCCCCATTCCCCGTCACTCTGTGATAATTACACTGTGCACTGTGACCCCATTCCCCCTTCACTCTGTGATAATTACACTGTGCACTGTGACCCCATTCCCCCGTCACTCTGTGATAATTACACTGTGCACTGTGACCCCATTCCCCCGTCACTCTGTGATAATTACACTGTGCACTGTGACCCCCATTCCCCCGTCACTCTGTGATAATTACACTGTGCACTGTGACCCCATTCCCCGTCACTCTGTGATAATTACACTGCGCACTGTGACCCCCATTCCCCCGTCACTCTGTGATAATTACACTGTGCACTGTGACCCCATTCCCCGTCACTCTGTGATAATTACACTGTGCACTGTGACCCCATTCCCCGTCACTCTGTGATAATTACACTGTGCACTGTGACCCCATTCCCCCGTCACTGTGTGATAATTACACTGTGCACTGTGACCCCATTCCCCCCTCACTCTGTGATAATTACACTGTGCACTGTGACCCCATTCCCCGTCACTCTGTGATAATTACACTGTGCACTGTGACCCCATTCCCCGTCACTCTGTGATAATTACACTGTGCACTGTGACCCCATTCCCCGTCACTCTGTGATAATTACACTGTGCACTGTGACCCCATTCCCCCGTCACTCTGTGATAATTACACTGTGACCCCATTCCCCCGTCACTCTGTGATAATTACACTGTGCACTGTGACCCCATTCCCCGTCACTCTGTGATAATTACACTGCGCACTGTGACCCCATTCCCCCGTCACTCTGTGAAAATTACACTGTGCACTGTGACCCCATTCCCCCGTCATTCTGTGATAATTACCTGTGCACTGTGACCCCATTCCCCGTCACTCTGTGATAATTACACTGTGCACTGTGACCCCATTCCCCGTCACTCTGTGATAATTACACTGCGCACTGTGACCCCATTCCCCCGTCACTCTGTGATAATTACACTGTGCACTGTGACCCCATTCCCCCGTCACTCTGTGATAATTACACTGTGCACTGTGACCCCCATTCCCCCGTCACTCTGTGATAATTACACTGTGCACTGTGACCCCATTCCCCGTCACTCTGCGATAATTACACTGTGCACTGTGACCCCATTCCCCGTCACTCTGTGATAATTACACTGTGCACTGTGACCCCATTCCCCCGTCACTCTGTGATAATTACACTGCGCACTGTGACCCCATTCCCCCGTCACTCTGCGATAATTACACTGTGCACTGTGACCCCCATTCCCCGTCACTCTGTGATAATTACACTGTGCACTGTGACCCCATTCCCCCGTCACTCTGTGATAATTACACTGTGCACTGTGACCCCATTCCCCGTCACTCTGTGATAATTACACTGCGCACTGTGACCCCATTCCCCCGTCACTCTGCGATAATTACACTGTGCACTGTGACCCCATTCCCCGTCACTCTGTGATAATTACACTGCGCACTGTGACCCCATTCCCCGTCACTCTGATAATTACACTGTGCACTGTGACCCCATTCACCGTCACTCTGTGATAATTACACTGTGCACTGTGACCCCATTCCCCCGTCACTCTGTGATAATTACACTGCGCACTGTGACCCCATTCCCCCGTCACTCTGTGATAATTACACTGTGCACTGTGACCCCATTCCCCCGTCACTCTGCGATAATTACACAGTGCACTGTGACCCCCATTCCCCCGTCACTCTGTGATAATTACACTGCGCACTGTGACCCCATTCCCCCGTCACTCTGTGATAATTACACTGTGCACTGTGATCCCATTCCCCGTCACTCTGTGATAATTACACTGTGCACTGTGACCCCATTCCCCCCTCACTCTGTGATAATTACACTGTGCACTGTGACCCCATTCCCCCGTCACTCTGTGATAATTACACTGTGCACTGTGACCCCATTCCCCCGTCACTCTGTGATAATTACACTGTGCACTGTGACCCCATTCCCCGTCACTCTGTGATAATTACACTGTGCACTGTGACCCCATTCCCCCGTCGCTCTGTGATAATTACACTGTGCACTGTGACCCCATTCACAGAATCACAGAATCACAGAAACCCCACAGTGCAGATAGAGGCCATTCGGCCCATCGAGCCTGCACCGACACATATCCCACCCGATCCCCGTAACCCCTACACCAACACATATCCCACTCTATCCCCGTAACCCCACGTATTTAATCCCCCTAACACTAAGGGTCAATTTATCATAGCCAATCAACCTAACCCGCACATCTTTGGACTGTGGGAGGAAACCGGAGCACCCGGAGGAAACCCACGCAAACACGGGGAGAATGTGCAAACTCCACACAGACAGTCGCCCGAGGCCAGATTCGAACCCGGGTCCCTGGCGCTGTGAGGCAACAGTGCTAACCACTATGCCCCGTCACTCTGTGATAATTACACTGCGCACTGTGACCCCATTCCCCCGTCACTCTGTGATAATTACACTGTGCACTGTGACCCCATTCCCCCGTCACTCTGTGATAATTACACTGTGCACTGTGACCCCATTCCCCGTCACTCTGTGATAATTACACTGTGCACTGTGACCCCATTCCCTGTCACTCTGTGATAATTACACTGTGCACTGTGACCCCATTCCCCGTCACTCTGTGATAATTACACTGCGCACTGTGACCCCCATTCCCCGTCACTCTGTGATAATTACACTGTGCACTGTGACCCCCATTCCCCCGTCACTCTGTGATAATTACACTGCGCACTGTGACCCCATTCCCCCGTCACTCTGTGATAATTACACTGTGCACTGTGATCCCATTCCCCGTCACTCTGTGATAATTACACTGTGCACTGTGACCCCATTCCCCCCTCACTCTGTGATAATTACACTGTGCACTGTGACCCCATTCCCCCGTCACTCTGTGATAATTACACTGTGCACTGTGACCCCATTCCCCCGTCACTCTGTGATAATTACACTGTGCACTGTGACCCCATTCCCCCCTCACTCTGTGATAATTACACTGTGCACTGTGACCCCATTCCCCGTCACTCTGTGATAATTACACTGCGCACTGTGACCCCATTCCCCCGTCACTCTGTGATAATTACACTGTGCACTGTGACCCCATTCCCCGTCACTCTGTGATAATTACACTGTGCACTGTGACCCCATTCCCCGTCACTCTGTGATAATTACACTGTGCACTGTGACCCCATTCCCTGTCACTCTGTGATAATTACACTGTGCACTGTGACCCCATTCCCCGTCACTCTGTGATAATTACACTGTGCACTGTGACCCCCATTCCCCGTCACTCTGTGATAATTACACTGCGCACTGTGACCCCCATTCCCCCCTCACTCTGTGATAATTACACTGTGCACTGTGACCCCATTCCCCGTCACTCTGTGATAATTACACTGTGCACTGTGACCCCCATTCCCCCGTCACTCTGTGATAATTACACTGTGCACTGTGACCCCATTCCCCATCACTCTGTGATAATTACACTGTGCACTTCGTTCAATTTCCCAAACTGACAGGTTGGGATTTGAAACCACTGTCTCTGGATTATTAGTCCAGTAACCAAACCACTGAACTATTGTATGCACTATCCTTAACTTACTAGAGCACAAGGGAGCAATGGGAAACAAGCCATTGGGGAGAGGGGGAGAAAGTGTGCTCGTACCTCTCTCTGTAACACAGAGTTTGTGATGCATGTTTGCCAAAGCACAGCCTGTGTGTTTGACTCATTGTTGAAAACACGCCTGACTTCCGCTGTGATTTTCCCTTTCACTCAGCAACAGTGCAATTCAGCTGATTTCCGTTCCCAAGGTGACGGGCCTGGGCTTGAACATCATGGGTGGGACCAACAAACCCGAGGGACCCATGGTGTGCGTTCAGGAAGTGATACCTGGTGGAGACTGCCATAAGGTCAGTGCGTACAGCATTTATTCGATAAAGGGTGGGTGAACGTTCAGTTTGGGGGTGCAGGCTGGTTTGGGTAATTCCGTGAAGTGACTTTGAATTAACAGGAGTTGGCCGTGCAGTGCCCGTGTTTGTTTATTTCACTTTATGGTCAGTATTTAACCTAAGCTTGGCCCTGAAAACCAGTTGGTGTACTCCCGTAGTTCGGGAACTTTCCGCAATAACAACAACTTGTATTTATATAGCACCTTTAACATAGTAAAACGTCCCAGGGTGCTTTACAGGAACGTTATCGGACAGAATTTGACACCGAGTCACATAAGGAGATATTAGGGCAGGTGACCTAAAGCTTGGCCAAAGAGGTCGGTTTTAAGGAGCGTCTTAAAGGAGGAGAGAAAGGTGGAGAGGTTTAGGGAGGGAATTCCAGAGCTTAGGGCCCAGGCGGCTGAAGGCACGGCCGACAATGGTGGAGCATATCATGGGATGGTTAAAGGCCAGAATTGGAGGAGCGCAGAGATGGCAGAGGGTTGTAGGGCTGGAGGAGATTACAGAGATAGGGAGGGGGGGCAGTCTCGGACTGTGGCAGATGAGGTCAGTGGTTGTAGAGGGGGAGCAAGCCAGGGGCTGAGACTCCCCAGGTCCTTGGTGGGACCCAGCATACCGTCCACAGAGGAAGCCCTGATCCCTCGGGCACACCGGCCGTCCCTCCCCAACAGCTGGTGGTCATCGGGACATTGGGGGTTTGAGGCCAGGCTCGTGGGGGTGGGGAAAGGCATATTCTTTTTACAAAAAACGTAAAAGCAGGCCCTCAAACCAGGCTCTATATTGCCCAAGGGGTTAGCTGTGGCTCAGTGGGCAGCACCCTCGCCTCTGAGTCAGAAGGTTGTAGGTTCAAGTCCCACTCCAGAGACTCGAGCACAAAAATCCAGGCTGACACTCCCAGTGCAGTGCTGAGGGAGTGCTGCACTGTCGGAGGGGCGGTGCTGAGGGAGTGCTGCACTGTCGGAGGGGCGGTACTGAGGGAGCGCTGCACTGTCGGAGGGGCGGTACTGAGGGAGCACTGCACTGTCGGAGGGGCGGTACTGAGGGAGCGCTGCACTGTCGGAGGGGCGGTACTGAGGGAGCACTGCACTGTCGGAGGGGCGGTACTGAGGGAGCGCTGCACTGTCGGAGGGGCGGTACTGAGGGAGCGCCGCACTGTCGGAGGGGCGGTACTGAGAGAGTGCTGCACTGTCGGAGGGGCGGTACTGAGGGAGCGCCGCACTGTCGGAGGGGCGGTACTGAGAGAGTGCTGCACTGTCGGAGGGGCGGTACTGAGGGAGCGCTGCACTGTCGGAGGGGCAGTACTGAGGGAGTGCTGCACTGTCGGAGGGGCAGTACTGAGGGAGCGCTGCACTGTCGGAGGGGCAGTACTGAGGGAGCGCTGCACTGTCGGAGGGGCAGTACTGAGGGAGTGCTGCACTGCCGGAGGAGCAGTACTGAAGGAGCGCTGCACTGTCGGAGGGGCGGTACTGAGAGAGCGCTGCACTGTCGGAGGAGCAGTACTGAGGGAGCGCTGCACTGTCGGAGGGACAGTACTGAGGGAGCGCTGCACTGTCGGAGGGGCGGTACTGAGAGAGCGCTGCACTGTCGGAGGAGCAGTACTGAGGGAGCGCTGCACTGTCGGAGGGGCGGTACTGAGAGAGCGCTGCACTGTCGGAGGAGCAGTACTGAGGGAGCGCTGCACTGTCGGAGGGACAGTACTGAGGGAGCGCTGCACTGTCGGAGGGGCGGTACTGAGGGAGCGCCGCACTGTCGGAGGAGCAGTACTGAGGGAGCGCTGCACTGTCGGAGGGACAGTACTGAGGGAGCGCTGCACTGTCGGAGGGGCGGTACTGAAAGAGCGCTGCACTGTCGGAGGGGCAGTACTGAGGGAGCGCTGCACTGTCGGAGGAGCAGTACTGAGGGAGTGCTGCACTGAGGGAACGCTGCACTGTCGGAGGGACAGTACTGAGGGAGCGCTGCACTGTCGGAGGTGCCGTCTTTCAGATGAGATGTTAAACTGACGCCCCGTCTGCCCACTCGGGTGTCCTGGACAATATTTATCCCTCAACCAACGTCACTGAAACAGATTATCTGGTCATTATCACGTTGCTGTTTGTGGGAGCTTGCTGTGCACAAATTGGTTGCCGCGTTTCCTACATTACAACAGTGACTACACTTCAAAAGTCCGTCATTGGCTGTGAAGCGCTTTGGGACGTCCTGAGGTGGTGAAAGGCGCTATAGAAATGTAAGTCTTGGGCCTAGAAATTCAGTGGGCTGCGCCACCCGTTAGCGCCTTAAGAGGGCGCTAAGTGGGTCGGAAGCCACTGGCCACGCCTCCCGCTAAATTTAGCGGGAGGCTAATGGCGGCGCTAGCCGTTAACGCTGCGCCGCTACCGATGATGTCATCGGTGTGCGCAGCGCCCCACTACCGCCCCGATCGCGATATTTAGATGCGCCCCCTGCTTTAACGCCGGACGCTATTTGCGAACGGTTCAGGGGGCCTACCTGCGGCGGTAGAGGCGCTAATTAAAGGGGAGGTGCGGGTCGGCCATTTTTTTTGCTGGCCGCCTGCCAGCACCTCTCTGCGCTGCCGTCCCCGGCCTCCTGAGCCCCCCGCGGAGTGCCGACTGCGTTCCAAGAGCCCGGCACTTCTCCTCGGTGCTGGGCTTTTTTGCTGGCACTCGCGATCCTCGATCGCGCTGCACAAGGCCCCTCCCCTTTAAAAAGGGGAGGAAGGCCTGCAGTACCGCAGCACGCCGTGCCGCTGCGGCACGTTGCGCAGCGATCTTCAGCTGCAGTGCCCCAAGAGGGATGCGGGGCGCCTCCAGCAGCGCCGCGCTTCCCTCTGGGGCGCGCAAAGTGAATTTCCGGTGGGCGACCGCGACTACTTCCGGCGACCTGGCGAAGCTGGCGCCCCAAACGGGGCGCTACTGAATTTCTAGGCCTTGGTGTCTTGCTGCATGTGCAGTTCCGTTTGCTTGCCATGCTCTTGCTTGCTGTTCCCACTGGAGGGCGGTGTTACCCTGCTTGGGCCTCCTGCTCATTATAATCCGAGGCCACTGGATTCCTGTTTTCGTGCAGAAGCAGACAGAAACACTGGCAAAAATCCTGGAATCCTATATGATGAAAATGGTATTTGACTGGTTCAGCCAAAAAAAGTCTTAATTCATTCATGGACTTCTCCCAAAGCCACATTTGTTAGTGATTCCTCTGCTTACTTAAACAAGGTGGACCAGTCCCCCCACTATCTTGGAGTCTTCACTGGCTGAGAGCAGAGGCAGACTGTCTTAAGTGTCAGTCATGGCTTAGTGGGCAGCACTCTCGCCTCTGAGTCAGAAGGTTGTGGGTTCAAGTCCCACTCCAGAGACTTGAGCACAATAAAGCTAGGCTGACTCTCCAGTGCAGTGCTGAGGGAGCGCCGCACTGTCGGAGGGGCAGGACTGAGAAAGCACTACACTTTCGGAGGGGCAGGACTGAGGGATTGCTGCACTGTCGGAGGGGCAGTACTGAGGGAGCGCCGCACTGTCGGAGGGGCAGGACTGAGAAAGCACTACACTTTCGGAGGGGCAGGACTGAGGGATTGCTGCACTGTCGGAGGGGCAGTACTGAGGGAGCGCCGCACTGTCGGAGGGGCAGTACTGAGGGAGCGCTGCACTGTCGGAGGGGCAGTACTGAGGGAGCCTCCGCTGCACTGTCAGAGGGGCAGTACTGAGGGAGCGCCGCACTGTCGGAGGGGCAGTACTGAGGGAGTGCTGCACTGTCGGAGGGGCAGTACTGAGGGAGCGCTGCACTGTCGGAGGGGCAGTACTGAGGGAGCCTCCGCTGCACTGTCAGAGGGGCAGTACTGAGGGAGCGCCGCACTGTCGGAGGGGCAGTACTGAGGGAGCGCTGCACTGTCGGAAGGGCAGTACTGAGGGAGCCTCTGCTGCACTGTCGGGAGGGGCAGTACTGAGGGAGCGCTGCACTGTCGGAGGGTCAGTACTGAGGGAGTGCTGCACTGTCGGAGGGGCAGTACTGAGGAGGTGCTGCACTGTCGGAGATGCCGTCTTTCGGATGAGACGTTAAACCGAGGCCCCGTCTGCTCTCTCAGGTGGACGTAAAAGATCCTGCGGCACTATTTCGAAGAAGAGCAGGGAATTTTCTGTAGTTTGGAAGAATGAGAGGTGATCATTGAAATGTGTAAAATTCTTAAAGGGATTGACAGGGTAGATGCTGAGAGGCTGTTTCCCCCTGGCTGGAGAATCTAGAACCAGGGGTCACAGTCTCAGGATAAGGGGTCGGCCATTTAGGACTGAGATGAGGAGGAGTTTCTTCACTCGGAGTTTGTGAATCTTTGGAATTCTCTGCCCCAGGGGGCTGTGGAGGCTGAATCATTGAGTATATTCAAGACAGAGATCGATAGACTTTTGGACTCTGGGGGGAATCGAGGGATATGGGGATAGTTTAGTAAAATGGAGTTGAGGTTGAAGATCAACCATGATCTTATTGAATGGCGGAGCAGGCTCGAGGGGTTGAATGGCCGACTCCTGCTCCAAATTCTAATGTTCTAATTCAGTGTATAATTCACTCTGCATAATCCCACTGGGATCCTTCCTGTGGGCCTGATGCCTCAATCTGATCCTGCTCGCTTTATTGTAAGACATTTATTTAAATTAATCTTTTTAGGGTCCACAAACATGGTGCACCACCCCCCCGCCGGCCATGTTGGAGCATTGATGCATGTGGCGTGGAGATATCGGGGGCTTGTGGAGTCGGCCATTCCCCACACACTGAATGCTCATCTTCATCATAGGGAGAAGGGAATGGCCTTCTGGTGCCAGTGCAGTCCCGGTGCCCAGTCCCGTCCTTCCACCCCCCCCGTCCAGTATTCCCGCATTCTGCCCAGTCGCTGCTTTCATCACTGTACCTGCTGTCCCCGCCCCTGTATCCACACAGCCCAGCACCCTCACCCACCCTGTATCCACACCGCCCAGCACCCTCTCCCACCCTGTATCCACACCGCCCAGCACCCTCTCCCACCCTGTATCCACACCGCCCAGCACCCTCTCCCACCCTGTATCCACACCGCCCAGCACCCTCTCCCACCCTGTATCCACACCGCCCAGCACCCTCTCCCACCCTGTATCCACTCCGCCCAGCACCCTCTCCCACCCTGTATCCACACCGCCCAGCACCCTCTCCCACCCTGTATCCACACCGCCCAGCACCCTCTCCCACCCTGTATCCACACCGCCCAGCACCCTCTCCCACCCTGTATCCACACCGCCCAGCACCCTCTCCCACCCTGTATCCACACCGCCCAGCACCCTCTCCCACCCTGTATCCACACCGCCCAGCACCCTCTCCCACCCTGTATCCACACCGCCCAGCCCCCTCTCCCACCCTGTATCCACTCCGCCCAGCACCCTCTCCCACCCTGTATCCACACCGCCCAGCACCCTCTCCCACCCTGTATCCACACCGCCCAGCACCCTCTCCCACCCTGTATCCACACCGCCCAGCACCCTCTCCCACCCTGTATCCACACCGCCCAGCACCCTCTCCCACCCTGTATCCACACCGCCCAGCACCCTCTCCCACCCTGTATCCACACCGCCCAGCACCCTCTCCCACCCTGTATCCACACCGCCCAGCACCCTCTCCCACCCTGTATCCACACCGCCCAGCACCCTCTCCCACCCTGTATCCACACCGCCCAGCACCCTCTCCCACCCTGTATCCACACCGCCCAGCACCCTCTCCCACCCTGCATCCACTCCGCCCAGCACCCTCTCCCACCCTGTATCCACACCGCCCAGCACCCTCTCCCACCCTGTATCCACACCGCCCAGCACCCTCTCCCACCCTGTATCCACACTGCCCAGCCCCCTCTCCCACCCTGTATCCACACCGCCCAGCACCCTCTCCCACCCTGTATCCACACTGCCCAGCACCCTCTCCCACCCTGTATCCACACCGCCCAGCACCGTCTCCCACCCTGTATCCACACCGCCCAGCACCCTCATCCCACCCTGTATCCACACCGCCCAGCGCCCTCTCCCACCCTGTATCCACACCGCCCAGCGCCCTCTCCCACCCTGTATCCACACCGCCCAGCGCCCTCTCCCACCCTGTATCCACACCGCCCAGCACCCTCTCCCACCCTGTATCCACTCCGCCCAGCACCCTCTCCCACCCTGTATCCACTCCGCCCAGCACCCTCTCCCACCCTGTATCCACTCCGCCCAGCACCCTCTCCCACCCTGTATCCACACTGCCCAGCACCCTCTCCCACCCTGTATCCACTCCGCCCGGCACCCTCTCCCACCCTGTATCCACACCGCCCAGCCCCCTCTCCCACCCTGTATCCACACCGCCCAGCACCCTCTCCCACCCTGTATCCACACCGCCCAGCACCCTCTCCCACCCTGTATCCACTCCGCCCAGCACCCTCTCCCACCCTGTATCCACACTGCCCAGCCCCCTCTCCCACCCTGTATCCACACCGCCCAGCACCCTCTCCCACCCTGTATCCACACCGCCCAGCGCTGCTGTTGCTCTAATACATGCTCACATATCCTGTAGCCAATGGCTGAATATTATCACTGGCCGAGACAGGGAGCAGGGATCATTTCCTGAGCTGGAAATTGAGCCAAAAGGAGATGCGGAAGGATTCCCGCTTTGAGACGATATCGCAGACGGAAACCCCTTGTCACCTGATGAGAGGTGATCTCGTTGAAACATAGAAGATTCTGAGGGGGATTGACAGGGCAGGTGCTGAGAGGCTGTTTCCCCCTGGCTGGAGTGTCTAGAACCAGGGGTCACAGTCTCAGGATAAGGGGTCGGCCATTTAAGACTGAGATGAGGAGGAATTTCTTCACTCAGAGGTTGTGAATCTTTGGAATTCTCTACCCCGAAGGGCTGTGGATGCTGAATCATTGAGTATATTCAAAGCTGAGATCGATAGATTTCTGGACTCTGGGGAATCGAGGGATATGGGGATTGGGCGGGAAAGTGGAGTTGAGGGCGATGATCAGCCACGATCTTATTGAATGGCGGAGCAGGCTCGAGGGGTCGAATGGCCGACTCCTGCTCCTAATTATTATGTTCTTGTGTCCCGCCAAATCACAACCCACGGGGCCGTCAGTCAGGGTGGGGGATCCCCTGGCTCCACATCCCATAATATGGTGTTTGTGTCACCCACAGGACGGAAGACTGAAAGCCGGGGACCAGCTGGTGTCCATAAACAAGGAGTCCCTGATCGCGGTTACCCAGGAGGAAGCCAGGAACATTCTGACCAGGCTGAAGCTGAGGTGTGTACGGCAGGAAGACGCAGGGTCAGGCCGTGCGGTCCTGTCGAGACTCACACAATCCACCTCGAGCTGTTTACATGGCATTACATCGAGTGTACAGCACAGGAACAGGCCATTCGGACCAACTCGTCCGTGCTCCACACCAGCCTCCTCCCACCCCTCTTCATCTCACCCCATCAACATATCCTTCTATATTCCTCTCTCCCTCATGTGTCTATCTAGCTTCCCATTAAATACATCTATACTATTCACCTCAACCACTCCCTGTGGTAGCAAGTTCCACATTCTCACCACTCTCTGGGTAAAGAAGTTTCTCCTGAATTCCCCATTGGATTTATTAGTGACTATATTAAAACTCGGCTGCCCGTGTCCTAACTCGCACCAAGTCCCGTTCACCCATCTCCCCTGTGCTCATTGACCTACATTGGCTCCCGATTAAGCAACGCCTCGATTTAGAAATTCTCATCCTTGTTTTCAAATCCCTCCATGGCCTCGCCCCTCCCTATCTCTGTAACCTCCTCCAGCCCTGCAACCCTCTGAGATCTCTGCGCTCCTCCAATTCTGGCCTCTTGAGCATCCCCTGATTTTAATCGCTCCACCATTGGCGGCCGTGCCTTCAGCTGCCTGGGCCCCAAGCTCTGGAATTCCCTCCCTAAACCTCTCCGCCTCTCTCTCCTCTAAGACGCTCCTTAAAGCTGACTTCTTTGACCAAGCTTTTGATCATCTGCCCTAATATCTCCTTACGTGGCTCGGTGTCAAATTTTGTTTGATATTCGCTCCTGTGAAACGCCCTGGGACGTTTTACTACATTAAAGGCGCTATATAAATACAAGATGTTGTATATTTATGGTTTTGGAATGATAAAGGGATTTGTTAAGTTTAATAAAGCAAAACTATTTCCCCTGGTGGGAGGGTCCAGAACAAAGAAGCACTTCTTCACAAAGGATAGTGGAAATCTGGTAAACCCTCCCCCAAAAGAGTGTGGATGGTGGGGAAGAATTCAAGCTTTCGGACAGATCGATAGATTTTTGTTGGGTAAGGGTATCAAGGCAGGTAAATGGAGTTGATGCACAGATCAGCCATGATCTAATCGAATGGTGGAGCAGGTTCAAGGGGCCGAATGGCCTCCGGTTCCTATTTCCTTGCCCTTTCCCCGCTTTCTTTTATAGTTTCCCTTTTCAAATCCTTATCCAATTGCCCGTTACAGGATGTTACAGTCTATGCTGATATTTTGGATGCAATGCAGTCCAAGTTATCCCAAGCTTGTTTGTAGAGAGATTTAAAATGCTCTCTTTCCTGCAGGTAAACACATTTGAATGTTTTGTTTTAAGTCTGGCTCTTCCTCTGTCTGCTTCAGGTCAGAGGGAACGGTGGAGATTGCATTCGTGCGAAGGAGCCCTCCGCAGAACTCCGCCAGTAAGCTGCCGTGTCCCAGTGCCCTGGCACCCTCGTCTCCCACTGGCAGCGGGAATGCCGGGAAGTCTGCGGGATTCAGCTTCCTCCTACCCCCCGCGAGCCACCATCCGGTGATGTCATCGACCCCGCACCCCAAGACCGACGACACCGCTTCAGCGAGAGCGAGTCAAGTAAGGAGGAGAGGGTACAGGAACAGTGCTGGGAGTGACCTGGGTATGGAGAGGGTACAGGAACAGTGCTGGGAGTGACCTGGGCACGGAGAGGGTACAGGAACAGTGCTGGGGGTGACCTGGGCACAGAGAGGGTACAGGAACAGTGCTGGGGGTGACCTGGGTATGGAGAGGGTACAGGAACAGTGCTGGGGGTGACCTGGGTATGGAGAGGGTACAGGAACAGTGCTGGGAGTGACCTGGGTATGGAGAGGGTACAGGAACAGTGCTGGGAGTGACCTGGGCACGGAGAGGGTACAGGAACAGTGCTGGGGGTGACCTGGGTACAGAGAGGGTACAGGAACAGTGCTGGGGGTGACCTGGGTATGGAGAGGGTACAGGAACAGTGCTGGGGGTGACCTGGGTATGGAGAGGGTACAGGAACAGTGCTGGGGGTGACCTGGGCACGGAGAGGGTACAGAAACAGTGCTGGGGGTGACCTGGGTATGGAGAGGGTACAGGAACAGTGCTGGGAGTGACCTGGGCACGGAGAGGGTACAGAAACAGTGCTGGGGGTGACCTGGGCACAGAGAGGGTACAGGAACAGTGCTGGGGGTGACCTGGGTATGGAGAGGGTACAGGAACAGTGCTGGGGGTGACCTGGGTATGGAGAGGGTACAGGAACAGTGCTGGGGGTGACCTGGGCACGGAAAGGGTACAGGAACAGTGCTGGGGGTGACCTGGGCACGGAAAGGGTACAGGAACAGTGCTGGGGGTGACCTGGGTATGGAGAGGGTACAGGAACAGTGCTGGGGGTGACCTGGGCACGGAGAGGGTACAGGAACAGTGCTGGGAGTGACCTGGGCACAGAGTGGGCACAGGAATAGGGGGTTTACAGAGTGGGTGTTGGGGTTACAGGTAGGGGGCTGACGACTGTGGGAGTGCTGGGGGTTATAGAGTGGCGTGTGGTGGGGGGGGCTATAGACTGGGCAGGTGCTGGAAACTGTATCGTCACTGACGTAATATAACTCACTATGCACTTGGTTCGAGTATAAAGCAAGGCTTTAATCAACTTGTTTCAGAACATGGAGGTCTAGTTATCTTTCACTAGTTCCTGTCTTACAAAATGTCCATGGACAGCTGGGCCCACGCCCGAGTATTTATACTCCTTGGACGGCGCCACCAGCTGGCCGTCCAGCGTTATTTCACGAGTAGTTTCTTGATAAATGATGAGATTTATAACAGTCATCAGGGGAGAAAGTCAGTGGAGCCGCAAACGGGGCGCCAAGCTCGCCTGGGCGCCAGAATTACCGCTGCGATCGCTGCAGTTGCGACCGCCGGAAATTCAGCTTCTGCGCCCCAAGAGGGACACGGGGCGAGGCTCGAGGCGCTCCGCGACCCTCTTGGGGCGCTGAAACTGAATATCGCAGCGCAACGTGCCGCAGCGCCACACACTGCGGCACGGCGTGCTGCGGTACTGCAGGCCTTCCTCCCAATCTTAAGGGGGAGGGGCCTGCACCAGCGCGATGAGCGATCGTGAGTGCCGGCAAAAGAGCCCGGCACCGAGGAGAAGTGCCGGGCTCTCGGAAAACAGCCGGCACTGCCGCGGGGTGAGATCAGGAGGCCGGGGACGGAGGTGCTGGCAGGCGGCCGCTGATAAAAACGGCTGCCCCGCACCTCCACCTTAATTTGCGCCACTCCCGCCACAGGTAGGCCCCGTGAACCGGGCGCGATTTCGTGAACGGCGCTACAGAGGCGGGCGCTACCATATATCGCGATCGGGGCGGTAGCGGGCGCTGCGCACACCGATGACGTCATCGGTTGCGGCGCAGCGCAACAGGCTAACGCCACCATTAGCGCCCCAGCTAAATATCGCGGGAGGGGTGGCCAGTGGCGCTAAAGCCACTGAGTGCCCTCTTTAGGCGCTAACTGGCGGCGCAGTCCACCGAATTTCTATGTTTTAAACATGGTTTTCTTTTCCAGGGTAAATCAGGATGTAAAAAGAGAGATCAGCCCGCTGTGATGTCACCGATCAGCAGTGTGCCCAATCCAGCCTCTGCAGGTAAAGGCCGCTCTGCTGACACTGCACCCCGTCCCCCGCGTAAACAGACCCTGTGTTCACAGAGCAATTCACTCCCTTCTCAAAAAAATCAACCTTTCCCTGGGCAAAGGATAACTGGCTTTAGAAACTCCTCAATGTCCCCCATTCTCCCCCACTCTTCCCCATTCTCCCCACTCTTCCCCATTCTCCCCACTCTTCCCCATTCTCCCCCACTCTTCCCCATTCTCCCCCACTCTTCCCCATTCTCCCCCACTCTTCCCCATTCTCTCCCACTCTTCCCCATTCTCCCCCACTCTTCCCCATTCTCCCCCACTCTTCCCCATTCTCTCCCACTCTTCCCCATTCTCTCCCACTCTTCCCCATTCTCTCCCACTCTTCCCCATTCTCTCCCACTCTTCCCCATTCTCTCCCACTCTTCCCCATTCTCTCCCACTCTTCCCCATTCTCTCCCACTCTTCCCCATTCTCTCCCACTCTTCCCCATTCTCTCCCACGCTTCCCCATTCTCTCCCACTCTTCCCCATTCTCTCCCACTCTTCCCCATTCTCTCCCACTCTTCCCCATTCTCTCCACTCTTCCCCATTCTCTCCCACTCTTCCCCATTCTCCCCACTCTTCCCCATTCTCCCCACTCTTCCCCATTCTCCCCACTCTTCCCCATTCTCCCCACTCTTCCCCATTCTCCCCACTCTTCCCCATTCTCCCCACTCTTCCCCATTCTCCCCCACTCTTCCCCATTCTCCCCACTCTTCCCCATTCTCTCCCACTCTTCCCCATTCTCTCCCACTCGTCCCCCACTCTTCCCATTCTCTCCCACTCTTCCCCATTCTCCCCACTCTTCCCATTCTCTCCCACTCTTCCCCATTCTCTCCCACTCTTCCCCATTCTCTCCCACTCTTCCCCATTCTCCCCACTCTTCCCCATTCTCCCCACTCTTCCCCATTCTCCCCACTCTTCCCCATTCTCCCCACTCTTCCCCTTCTCCCACTCTTCCCCATTCTCCCCACTCTTCCCCATTCTCCCCACTCTTCCCCATTCTCTCCCACTCTTCCCCCATTCTCCCCCACTCTTCCCATTCTCTCCCACTCTTCCCCATTCTCTCCCACTCTTCCCCATTCTCTCCCACTCTTCCCCATTCTCTCCCACTCTTCCCCATTCTCCCCACTCTTCCCCATTCTCCCCACTCTTCCCCATTCTCCCCACTCTTCCCCATTCTCCCCCACTCTTCCCCATTCTCCCCACTCTTCCCCATTCTCTCCCACTCTTCCCCATTCTCTCCCACACGTCCCCACTCTCCCCATTCTCTCCCACTCTTCCCCCATTCTCTCCCACTCTTCCCATTCTCTCCCACTCTTCCCCATTCTCCCCACTCTTCCCCATTCTCCCCACTCTTCCCCATTCTCCCCCACTCTTCCCCATTCTCCCCCACTCTTCCCCATTCTCCCCCACTCTTCCCCATTCTCCCTCACTCTTCCCCATTCTCCCCACTCTTCCCCATTCTCTCCCACTCTTCCCCATTCTCCCCACTCTTCCCCATTCTCCCCACTCTTCCCCATTCTCCCACTCTTCCCCATTCTCCCCACTCTTCCCCATTCTCCCCCACTCTTCCCTTCTCTCCCACTCTTCCCCATTCTCTCCCACTCTTCCCCATTCTCTCCCACTCTTCCCATTCTCTCCCACTCGTCCCCATCTCCCCACTCTTCCCCATTCTCTCCCACTCTTCCCCATTCTTTCCCAATCTTCCCATTCTCCCCACTCTTCCCCATTCTCCCCACTCTTCCCCATTCTCCCCACTCTTCCCCATTCTCCCCCACTCTTCCCCATTCTCCCCACTCTTCCCCATTCTCCCCCACTCTTCCCCATTCTCTCCCACTCTTCCCCATTCTCCCCCACTCTTCCCCATTCTCCCCCACTCTTCCCCATTCTCTCCCCACTCTTCCCCATTCTCTCCCTCCCACTCTTTCCCATTCTCCCCACTCTTCCCCATTCTCCCCCACTCTTCCCCATTCTCCCCCACTCTTCCCCATTCTCTCCCACTCTTCCCCATTCTCCCCCACTCTTCCCCATTCTCTCCCACTCTTCCCCATTCTCCCCACTCTTCCCCATTCTCTCCCACTCTTCCCCATTCTCCCCACTCTTCCCCATTCTCCCCCACTCTTCCCCATTCTCGCCCACTCTTCCCCATTCTCGCCCACTCTTCCCCATTCTCCCCCACTCTTCCCCATTCTCTCCCACTCTTCCCCATTCTCTCCCACTCTTCCCATTCTCTCCCACTCTTCCCCATTCTCCCCACTCTTCCCCATCTCCCCACTCTTCCCCATTCTCTCCCACTCTTCCCCATTCTCCCCCACTCTTCCCCATTCTCCCCACTCTTCCCCATTCTCCCCACTCTTCCCCATTCTCTCCCACTCTTCCCCATTCTCCCCCACTCTTCCCCATTCTCCCCACTCTTCCCCATTCTCCCCACTCTTCCCCATTCTCCCCACTCTTCCCCATTCTCCCCACTCTTCCCCATTCTCCCCACTCTTCCCCATTCTCCCCACTCTTCCCCATTCTCCCCCACTCTTCCCCATTCTCTCCCACTCTTCCCCATTCTCTCCCACTCTTCCCCATTCTCTCCCACTCGTCCCCACTCTTCCCCATTCTCTCCCACTCTTCCCCATTCTCCCCACTCTTCCCCATTCTCTCCCACTCTTCCCCATTCTCTCCCCACTCTTCCTCATTCTCTCCCACTCTTCCCCATTCTCCCCACTCTTCCCCATTCTCCCCACTCTTCCCCATTCTCCCCACTCTTCCCCATTCTCCCCACTCTTCCCCATTCTCCCCACTCTTCCCCATTCTCCCCCACTCTTCCCCATTCTCCCCACTCTTCCCCATTCTCTCCCACTCTTCCCCATTCTCTCCCACTCTTCCCCATTCTCCCCCACTCTTCCCCATTCTCTCCCACTCTTCCCCATTCTCTCCCACTCTTCCCCATTCTCTCCCACTCTTCCCCATTCTCCCCACTCTTCCCCATTCTCCCCACTCTTCCCATTCTCCCCACTCTTCCCCATTCTCTCCACTCTCCCCATTCTCCCCCACTCTTCCCCATTCTCCCCCACTCTTCCCCATTCTCCCCACTCTTCCCCATTCTCCCCACTCTTCCCCATTCTCCCCACTCTTCCCCATTCTCCCCACTCTTCCCCATTCTCCCCCACTCTTCCCCATTCTCCCCACTCTTCCCCATTCTCTCCCACTCTTCCCCATTCTCTCCCACTCGTCCCCACTCTT